>NC_092090.1:2377837-2534704 GCF_045679555.1 Salvelinus alpinus | reverse complement strand
ACAGCACCCAGCCTAGCACACAGAGAGATGAGGACATGGTTAGGTACAGCACACAGCCTAGCACACAGAGACATGACAACAACATGGTTAGGTACAGCACCTAGCCTAGCACACAGAGAGATGAGGACATGGTTAGGTACAGCACACAGCCTAGCACACAGAGACATGACAACATGGTTAGGTACAGCACACAGCCTAGCACACAGAGACATGACAACAACATGGTTAGGTACAGCACCTAGCCTAGCACACAGAGACATGAGGACATGGTTAGGTACAGCACACAGCCTAGCAAAGAGACATGAGGACATGGTTAGGTACAGCACCCAGCCTAGCACACAGAGAGATGAGGACATGGTTAGGTACAGCACACAGCCTAGCACACAGAGACATGACAACATGGTTAGGTACAGCACACAGCCTAGCACACAGAGAGATGAGGACATGGTTAGGTACAGCACCCAGCCTAGCACACAGAGACATGACAACATGGTTAGGTACAGCACACAGCCTAGCACACAGAGACATGAGGACAACATGGTTAGGTACAGCACACAGCCTAGCACACAGAGACATGACAACATGGTTAGGTACAGCACACAGCCTAGCACACAGAGACATGACAACATGGTTAGGTACAGCACCCAGCCTAGCACACAGAGACATGACAACATGGTTAGGTACAGCACCCAGCCTAGCACACAGAGACATGACAACATGGTTAGGTACAGCACACAGCCTAGCACACAGAGACATGACAACAACATGGTTAGGTACAGCACACAGCCTAGCACACAGAGAGATGACAACATGGTTAGGTACAGCACACAGCCTAGCACACAGAGACATGACAACATGGTTAGGTACAGCACCCAGCCTAGCACACAGAGAGATGACAACATGGTTAGGTACAGCACCCAGCCTAGCACACAGAGACATGACAACAACATGGTTAGGTACAGCACACAGCCTAGCACACAGAGACATGACAACAACATGGTTAGGTACAGCACACAGCCTAGCACACAGAGACATGACAACATGGTTAGGTACAGCACACAGCCTAGCACACAGAGACATGACAACATGGTTAGGTACAGCACCCAGCCTAGCACACAGAGACATGACAACATGGTTAGGTACAGCACACAGCCTAGCACACAGAGACATGACAACATGGTTAGGTACAGCACCCAGCCTAGCACACAGAGACATGACAACAACATGGTTAGGTACAGCACACAGCCTAGCACACAGAGACATGACAACATGGTTAGGTACAGCACCTAGCCTAGCACACAGAGACATGACAACATGGTTAGGTACAGCACACAGCCTAGCACACAGAGACATGACAACAACATGGTTAGGTACAGCACACAGCCTAGCACACAGAGACATGACAACATGGTTAGGTACAGCACACAGCCTAGCACACAGAGAGATGACAACATGGTTAGGTACAGCACACAGCCTAGCACACAGAGACATGACAACATGGTTAGGTACAGCACACAGCCTAGCACACAGAGAGATGACAACATGGTTAGGTACAGCACCCAGCCTAGCACACAGAGACATGACAACATGGTTAGGTACAGCACACAGCCTAGCACACAGAGACATGACAACATGGTTAGGTACAGCACCCAGCCTAGCACACAGAGACATGAGGACATGGTTAGGTACAGCACACAGCCTAGCACACAGAGACATGACAACATGGTTAGGTACAGCACACAGCCTAGCACACAGAGACATGACAACATGGTTAGGTACAGCACACAGCCTAGCACACAGAGAGATGAGGACATGGTTAGGTACAGCACACAGCCTAGCACACAGAGACATGACAACATGGTTAGGTACAGCACACAGCCTAGCACACAGAGACATGAGGACAACATGGTTAGGTACAGCACCCAGCCTAGCACACAGAGAGATGACAACATGGTTAGGTACAGCACACAGCCTAGCACACAGAGACATGAGGACAACATGGTTAGGTACAGCACACAGCCTAGCACACAGAGACATGACAACATGGTTAGGTACAGCACACAGCCTAGCACACAGAGACATGACAACATGGTTAGGTACAGCACCCAGCCTAGCACACAGAGACATGACAACATGGTTAGGTACAGCACCCAGCCTAGCACACAGAGACATGACAACATGGTTAGGTACAGCACACAGCCTAGCACACAGAGACATGACAACATGGTTAGGTACAGCACCCAGCCTAGCACACAGAGACATGACAACATGGTTAGGTACAGCACCCAGCCTAGCACACAGAGACATGACAACATGGTTAGGTACAGCACCTAGCCTAGCACACAGAGACATGAGGACAACATGGTTAGGTACAGCACACAGCCTAGCACACAGAGACATGACAACATGGTTAGGTACAGCACACAGCCTAGCACACAGAGACATGACAACATGGTTAGGTACAGCACACAGCCTAGCACACAGAGACATGACAACATGGTTAGGTACAGCACACAGCCTAGCACACAGAGACATGACAACATGGTTAGGTACAGCACACAGCCTAGCACACAGAGACATGACAACATGGTTAGGTACAGCACACAGCCTAGCACACAGAGACATGACAACATGGTTAGGTACAGCACCCAGCCTAGCACACAGAGACATGACAACATGGTTAGGTACAGCACACAGCCTAGCACACAGAGACATGAGGACAACATGGTTAGGTACAGCACCCAGCCTAGCACACAGAGACATGACAACATGGTTAGGTACAGCACACAGCCTAGCACACAGAGACATGACAACATGGTTAGGTACAGCACACAGCCTAGCACACAGAGACATGACAACATGGTTAGGTACAGCACCCAGCCTAGCACACAGAGACATGACAACATGGTTAGGTACAGCACACAGCCTAGCACACAGAGACATGACAACATGGTTAGGTACAGCACCCAGCCTAGCACACAGAGACATGACAACATGGTTAGGTACAGCACACAGCCTAGCACACAGAGACATGACAACATGGTTAGGTACAGCACCCAGCCTAGCACACAGAGACATGACAACATGGTTAGGTACAGCACACAGCCTAGCACACAGAGAGATGACAACATGGTTAGGTACAGCACACAGCCTAGCACACAGAGACATGACAACATGGTTAGGTACAGCACACAGCCTAGCACACAGAGACATGAGGACAACATGGTTAGGTACAGCACACAGCCTAGCACACAGAGACATGACAACATGGTTAGGTACAGCACACAGCCTAGCACACAGAGACATGACAACATGGTTAGGTACAGCACACAGCCTAGCACACAGAGACATGACAACATGGTTAGGTACAGCACACAGCCTAGCACACAGAGACATGACAACATGGTTAGGTACAGCACACAGCCTAGCACACAGAGACATGACAACATGGTTAGGTACAGCACACAGCCTAGCACACAGAGACATGACAACATGGTTAGGTACAGCACACAGCCTAGCACACAGAGAGATGACAACATGGTTAGGTACAGCACACAGCCTAGCACACAGAGACATGACAACATGGTTAGGTACAGCACACAGCCTAGCACACAGAGACATGAGGACAACATGGTTAGGTACAGCACCCAGCCTAGCACACAGAGACATGACAACATGGTTAGGTACAGCACACAGCCTAGCACACAGAGACATGACAACAACATGGTTAGGTACAGCACACAGCCTAGCACACAGAGACATGACAACATGGTTAGGTACAGCACACAGCATAGCACACAGAGACATGACAACAACATGGTTAGGTACAGCACACAGCCTAGCACACAGAGACATGACAACATGGTTAGGTACAGCACCCAGCCTAGCACACAGAGACATGACAACATGGTTAGGTACAGCACACAGCCTAGCACACAGAGACATGACAACATGGTTAGGTACAGCACCCAGCCTAGCACACAGAGACATGACAACATGGTTAGGTACAGCACACAGCCTAGCACACAGAGACATGACAACAACATGGTTAGGTACAGCACACAGCCTAGCACACAGAGACATGACAACAACATGGTTAGGTACAGCACACAGCCTAGCACACAGAGACATGACAACAACATGGTTAGGTACAGCACACAGCCTAGCACACAGAGACATGACAACATGGTTAGGTACAGCACACAGCCTAGCACACAGAGAGATGACAACATGGTTAGGTACAGCACCCAGCCTAGCACACAGAGACATGACAACATGGTTAGGTACAGCACACAGCCTAGCACACAGAGACATGACAACATGGTTAGGTACAGCACCCAGCCTAGCACACAGAGACATGAGGACATGGTTAGGTACAGCACACAGCCTAGCACACAGAGACATGACAACATGGTTAGGTACAGCACACAGCCTAGCACACAGAGACATGACAACATGGTTAGGTACAGCACACAGCCTAGCACACAGAGACATGACAACATGGTTAGGTACAGCACACAGCCTAGCACACAGAGAGATGACAACATGGTTAGGTACAGCACACAGCCTAGCACACAGAGACATGACAACAACATGGTTAGGTACAGCACACAGCCTAGCACACAGAGACATGACAACATGGTTAGGTACAGCACACAGCCTAGCACACAGAGAGATGACAACATGGTTAGGTACAGCACACAGCCTAGCACACAGAGAGATGAGGACATGGTTAGGTACAGCACACAGCCTAGCACACAGAGAGATGACAACATGGTTAGGTACAGCACACAGCCTAGCACACAGAGACATGAGGACAACATGGTTAGGTACAGCACCCAGCCTAGCACACAGAGAGATGACAACATGGTTAGGTACAGCACACAGCCTAGCACACAGAGACATGAGGACAACATGGTTAGGTACAGCACACAGCCTAGCACACAGAGACATGAGGACAACATGGTTAGGTACAGCACCCAGCCTAGCACACAGAGAGATGACAACATGGTTAGGTACAGCACACAGCCTAGCACACAGAGACATGAGGACAACATGGTTAGGTACAGCACCCAGCCTAGCACACAGAGAGATGACAACATGGTTAGGTACAGCACACAGCCTAGCACACAGAGACATGAGGACAACATGGTTAGGTACAGCACACAGCCTAGCACACAGAGACATGACAACATGGTTAGGTACAGCACACAGCCTAGCACACAGAGACATGACAACATGGTTAGGTACAGCACACAGCCTAGCACACAGAGACATGACAACATGGTTAGGTACAGCACACAGCCTAGCACACAGAGACATGACAACATGGTTAGGTACAGCACACAGCCTAGCACACAGAGAGATGACAACATGGTTAGGTACAGCACCCAGCCTAGCACACAGAGACATGACAACATGGTTAGGTACAGCACACAGCCTAGCACACAGAGACATGACAACATGGTTAGGTACAGCACCCAGCCTAGCACACAGAGACATGACAACATGGTTAGGTACAGCACACAGCCTAGCACACAGAGACATGACAACATGGTTAGGTACAGCACCCAGCCTAGCACACAGAGACATGACAACATGGTTAGGTACAGCACCCAGCCTAGCACACAGAGACATGACAACATGGTTAGGTACAGCACACAGCCTAGCACACAGAGACATGACAACATGGTTAGGTACAGCACCCAGCCTAGCACACAGAGACATGACAACATGGTTAGGTACAGCACCTAGCCTAGCACACAGAGACATGACAACAACATGGTTAGGTACAGCACACAGCCTAGCACACAGAGAGATGACAACATGGTTAGGTACAGCACACAGCCTAGCACACAGAGACATGACAACATGGTTAGGTACAGCACACAGCCTAGCACACAGAGACATGAGGACAACATGGTTAGGTACAGCACACAGCCTAGCACACAGAGACATGACAACATGGTTAGGTACAGCACACAGCCTAGCACACAGAGACATGAGGACAACATGGTTAGGTACAGCACACAGCCTAGCACACAGAGACATGACAACATGGTTAGGTACAGCACACAGCCTAGCACACAGAGAGATGACAACATGGTTAGGTACAGCACACAGCCTAGCACACAGAGACATGACAACATGGTTAGGTACAGCACACAGCCTAGCACACAGAGAGATGACAACATGGTTAGGTACAGCACCCAGCCTAGCACACAGAGACATGACAACATGGTTAGGTACAGCACACAGCCTAGCACACAGAGACATGACAACATGGTTAGGTACAGCACCCAGCCTAGCACACAGAGACATGACAACATGGTTAGGTACAGCACACAGCCTAGCACACAGAGAGATGACAACATGGTTAGGTACAGCACACAGCCTAGCACACAGAGACATGACAACATGGTTAGGTACAGCACACAGCCTAGCACACAGAGACATGACAACATGGTTAGGTACAGCACACAGCCTAGCACACAGAGACATGACAACATGGTTAGGTACAGCACACAGCCTAGCACACAGAGACATGACAACATGGTTAGGTACAGCACACAGCCTAGCACACAGAGACATGACAACATGGTTAGGTACAGCACACAGCCTAGCACACAGAGACATGACAACATGGTTAGGTACAGCACACAGCCTAGCACACAGAGACATGACAACAACATGGTTAGGTACAGCACACAGCCTAGCACACAGAGAGATGACAACATGGTTAGGTACAGCACACAGCCTAGCACACAGAGACATGACAACATGGTTAGGTACAGCACACAGCCTAGCACACAGAGACATGACAACATGGTTAGGTACAGCACACAGCCTAGCACACAGAGACATGACAACAACATGGTTAGGTACAGCACACAGCCTAGCACACAGAGAGATGACAACATGGTTAGGTACAGCACACAGCCTAGCACACAGAGACATGACAACATGGTTAGGTACAGCACACAGCCTAGCACACAGAGACATGACAACATGGTTAGGTACAGCACACAGCCTAGCACACAGAGACATGACAACAACATGGTTAGGTACAGCACACAGCCTAGCACACAGAGAGATGACAACATGGTTAGGTACAGCACACAGCCTAGCACACAGAGACATGACAACATGGTTAGGTACAGCACCCAGCCTAGCACACAGAGACATGAGGACAACATGGTTAGGTACAGCACACAGCCTAGCACACAGAGACATGACAACATGGTTAGGTACAGCACCCAGCCTAGCACACAGAGACATGACAACAACATGGTTAGGTACAGCACACAGCCTAGCACACAGAGACATGACAACATGGTTAGGTACAGCACACAGCCTAGCACACAGAGACATGACAACATGGTTAGGTACAGCACACAGCCTAGCACACAGAGACATGACAACAACATGGTTAGGTACAGCACACAGCCTAGCACACAGAGACATGACAACATGGTTAGGTACAGCACACAGCCTAGCACACAGAGACATGACAACATGGTTAGGTACAGCACACAGCCTAGCACACAGAGACATGACAACATGGTTAGGTACAGCACCCAGCCTAGCACACAGAGACATGACAACATGGTTAGGTACAGCACACAGCCTAGCACACAGAGAGATGACAACATGGTTAGGTACAGCACACAGCCTAGCACACAGAGACATGACAACATGGTTAGGTACAGCACACAGCCTAGCACACAGAGAGATGACAACATGGTTAGGTACAGCACACAGCCTAGCACACAGAGACATGACAACATGGTTAGGTACAGCACCTAGCCTAGCACACAGAGACATGACAACATGGTTAGGTACAGCACCCAGCCTAGCACACAGAGACATGACAACATGGTTAGGTACAGCACACAGCCTAGCACACAGAGACATGAGGACAACATGGTTAGGTACAGCACACAGCCTAGCACACAGAGACATGACAACATGGTTAGGTACAGCACACAGCCTAGCACACAGAGACATGACAACATGGTTAGGTACAGCACACAGCCTAGCACACAGAGACATGACAACATGGTTAGGTACAGCACACAGCCTAGCACACAGAGACATGACAACATGGTTAGGTACAGCACACAGCCTAGCACACAGAGACATGAGGACAACATGGTTAGGTACAGCACCCAGCCTAGCACACAGAGACATGACAACATGGTTAGGTACAGCACACAGCCTAGCACACAGAGACATGACAACATGGTTAGGTACAGCACCCAGCCTAGCACACAGAGACATGACAACATGGTTAGGTACAGCACACAGCCTAGCACACAGAGACATGACAACATGGTTAGGTACAGCACACAGCCTAGCACACAGAGACATGACAACATGGTTAGGTACAGCACACAGCCTAGCACACAGAGACATGAGGACATGGTTAGGTACAGCACACAGCCTAGCACACAGAGACATGAGGACATGGTTAGGTACAGCACACAGCCTAGCACACAGAGACATGACAACAACATGGTTAGGTACAGCACCCAGCCTAGCACACAGAGACATGAGGACATGGTTAGGTACAGCACACAGCCTAGCACACAGAGACATGACAACAACATGGTTAGGTACAGCACACAGCCTAGCACACAGAGACATGACAACATGGTTAGGTACAGCACCCAGCCTAGCACACAGAGACATGACAACATGGTTAGGTACAGCACACAGCCTAGCACACAGAGACATGACAACATGGTTAGGTACAGCACCTAGCCTAGCACACAGAGACATGACAACATGGTTAGGTACAGCACCCAGCCTAGCACACAGAGACATGAGGACAACATGGTTAGGTACAGCACACAGCCTAGCACACAGAGACATGACAACATGGTTAGGTACAGCACACAGCCTAGCACACAGAGACATGACAACATGGTTAGGTACAGCACACAGCCTAGCACACAGAGACATGACAACAACATGGTTAGGTACAGCACCCAGCCTAGCACACAGAGAGATGACAACATGGTTAGGTACAGCACACAGCCTAGCACACAGAGACATGACAACATGGTTAGGTACAGCACACAGCCTAGCACACAGAGACATGACAACATGGTTAGGTACAGCACACAGCCTAGCACACAGAGACATGACAACATGGTTAGGTACAGCACACAGCCTAGCACACAGAGACATGACAACATGGTTAGGTACAGCACCCAGCCTAGCACACAGAGACATGACAACATGGTTAGGTACAGCACCCAGCCTAGCACACAGAGACATGACAACATGGTTAGGTACAGCACCCAGCCTAGCACACAGAGACATGACAACATGGTTAGGTACAGCACCTAGCCTAGCACACAGAGACATGAGGACAACATGGTTAGGTACAGCACACAGCCTAGCACACAGAGACATGACAACATGGTTAGGTACAGCACACAGCCTAGCACACAGAGACATGACAACAACATGGTTAGGTACAGCACCCAGCCTAGCACACAGAGACATGACAACATGGTTAGGTACAGCACACAGCCTAGCACACAGAGACATGACAACATGGTTAGGTACAGCACACAGCCTAGCACACAGAGACATGACAACATGGTTAGGTACAGCACACAGCCTAGCACACAGAGACATGACAACATGGTTAGGTACAGCACCCAGCCTAGCACACAGAGACATGACAACATGGTTAGGTACAGCACACAGCCTAGCACACAGAGACATGACAACATGGTTAGGTACAGCACACAGCCTAGCACACAGAGACATGACAACAACATGGTTAGGTACAGCACCCAGCCTAGCACACAGAGACATGACAACATGGTTAGGTACAGCACACAGCCTAGCACACAGAGACATGACAACATGGTTAGGTACAGCACACAGCCTAGCACACAGAGACATGACAACATGGTTAGGTACAGCACACAGCCTAGCACACAGAGACATGACAACATGGTTAGGTACAGCACCCAGCCTAGCACACAGAGACATGACAACATGGTTAGGTACAGCACACAGCCTAGCACACAGAGACATGACAACATGGTTAGGTACAGCACACAGCCTAGCACACAGAGACATGACAACATGGTTAGGTACAGCACACAGCCTAGCACACAGAGACATGACAACAACATGGTTAGGTACAGCACACAGCCTAGCACACAGAGACATGACAACATGGTTAGGTACAGCACCCAGCCTAGCACACAGAGACATGACAACAACATGGTTAGGTACAGCACACAGCCTAGCACACAGAGACATGACAACATGGTTAGGTACAGCACCCAGCCTAGCACACAGAGAGATGACAACATGGTTAGGTACAGCACACAGCCTAGCACACAGAGACATGACAACATGGTTAGGTACAGCACACAGCCTAGCACACAGAGACATGACAACATGGTTAGGTACAGCACACAGCCTAGCACACAGAGACATGACAACATGGTTAGGTACAGCACCTAGCCTAGCACACAGAGACATGACAACATGGTTAGGTACAGCACACAGCCTAGCACACAGAGACATGAGGACAACATGGTTAGGTACAGCACACAGCCTAGCACACAGAGAGATGACAACATGGTTAGGTACAGCACCCAGCCTAGCACACAGAGACATGACAACATGGTTAGGTACAGCACACAGCCTAGCACACAGAGACATGACAACATGGTTAGGTACAGCACACAGCCTAGCACACAGAGACATGACAACATGGTTAGGTACAGCACCTAGCCTAGCACACAGAGACATGAGGACAACATGGTTAGGTACAGCACACAGCCTAGCACACAGAGACATGAGGACAACATGGTTAGGTACAGCACACAGCCTAGCACACAGAGACATGACAACATGGTTAGGTACAGCACACAGCCTAGCACACAGAGACATGAGGACAACATGGTTAGGTACAGCACACAGCCTAGCACACAGAGACATGACAACATGGTTAGGTACAGCACCCAGCCTAGCACACAGAGACATGACAACATGGTTAGGTACAGCACACAGCCTAGCACACAGAGACATGACAACATGGTTAGGTACAGCACACAGCCTAGCACACAGAGACATGACAACATGGTTAGGTACAGCACACAGCCTAGCACACAGAGACATGACAACATGGTTAGGTACAGCACACAGCCTAGCACACAGAGACATGACAACATGGTTAGGTACAGCACACAGCCTAGCACACAGAGAGATGACAACATGGTTAGGTACAGCACCCAGCCTAGCACACAGAGACATGACAACATGGTTAGGTACAGCACCCAGCCTAGCACACAGAGACATGAGGACAACATGGTTAGGTACAGCACCCAGCCTAGCACACAGAGACATGACAACATGGTTAGGTACAGCACACAGCCTAGCACACAGAGACATGACAACATGGTTAGGTACAGCACCCAGCCTAGCACACAGAGACATGACAACATGGTTAGGTACAGCACACAGCCTAGCACACAGAGAGATGACAACATGGTTAGGTACAGCACCCAGCCTAGCACACAGAGACATGACAACATGGTTAGGTACAGCACCCAGCCTAGCACACAGAGACATGACAACATGGTTAGGTACAGCACACAGCCTAGCACACAGAGACATGACAACATGGTTAGGTACAGCACACAGCCTAGCACACAGAGACATGACAACATGGTTAGGTACAGCACACAGCCTAGCACACAGAGACATGACAACATGGTTAGGTACAGCACCCAGCCTAGCACACAGAGACATGACAACAACATGGTTAGGTACAGCACACAGCCTAGCACACAGAGACATGACAACATGGTTAGGTACAGCACCCAGCCTAGCACACAGAGAGATGACAACATGGTTAGGTACAGCACACAGCCTAGCACACAGAGACATGACAACATGGTTAGGTACAGCACCCAGCCTAGCACACAGAGACATGACAACATGGTTAGGTACAGCACCCAGCCTAGCACACAGAGACATGACAACATGGTTAGGTACAGCACACAGCCTAGCACACAGAGACATGACAACATGGTTAGGTACAGCACACAGCCTAGCACACAGAGACATGACAACATGGTTAGGTACAGCACCTAGCCTAGCACACAGAGACATGACAACATGGTTAGGTACAGCACACAGCCTAGCACACAGAGACATGAGGACAACATGGTTAGGTACAGCACACAGCCTAGCACACAGAGAGATGACAACATGGTTAGGTACAGCACCCAGCCTAGCACACAGAGACATGACAACATGGTTAGGTACAGCACACAGCCTAGCACACAGAGACATGACAACATGGTTAGGTACAGCACACAGCCTAGCACACAGAGACATGACAACATGGTTAGGTACAGCACACAGCCTAGCACACAGAGACATGACAACATGGTTAGGTACAGCACACAGCCTAGCACACAGAGACATGACAACATGGTTAGGTACAGCACACAGCCTAGCACACAGAGACATGAGGACAACATGGTTAGGTACAGCACACAGCCTAGCACACAGAGACATGACAACATGGTTAGGTACAGCACCCAGCCTAGCACACAGAGACATGACAACATGGTTAGGTACAGCACACAGCCTAGCACACAGAGACATGACAACATGGTTAGGTACAGCACACAGCCTAGCACACAGAGAGATGACAACATGGTTAGGTACAGCACACAGCCTAGCACACAGAGAGATGACAACATGGTTAGGTACAGCACACAGCCTAGCACACAGAGAGATGACAACATGGTTAGGTACAGCACACAGCCTAGCACACAGAGACATGACAACATGGTTAGGTACAGCACACAGCCTAGCACACAGAGACATGACAACAACATGGTTAGGTACAGCACACAGCCTAGCACACAGAGAGATGACAACATGGTTAGGTACAGCACACAGCCTAGCACACAGAGACATGACAACATGGTTAGGTACAGCACACAGCCTAGCACACAGAGAGATGACAACATGGTTAGGTACAGCACACAGCCTAGCACACAGAGACATGAGGACAACATGGTTAGGTACAGCACACAGCCTAGCACACAGAGACATGACAACATGGTTAGGTACAGCACACAGCCTAGCACACAGAGACATGACAACATGGTTAGGTACAGCACACAGCCTAGCACACAGAGACATGACAACATGGTTAGGTACAGCACACAGCCTAGCACACAGAGAGATGACAACATGGTTAGGTACAGCACACAGCCTAGCACACAGAGACATGACAACATGGTTAGGTACAGCACCCAGCCTAGCACACAGAGACATGACAACATGGTTAGGTACAGCACCCAGCTTAGCACACAGAGACATGAGGACAACATGGTTAGGTACAGCACCCAGCCTAGCACACAGAGACATGACAACATGGTTAGGTACAGCACACAGCCTAGCACACAGAGACATGACAACATGGTTAGGTACAGCACACAGCCTAGCACACAGAGAGATGACAACATGGTTAGGTACAGCACCTAGCCTAGCACACAGAGACATGACAACATGGTTAGGTACAGCACCTAGCCTAGCACACAGAGACATGACAACATGGTTAGGTACAGCACCGAGCCTAGCACACAGAGACATGACAACATGGTTAGGTACAGCACCTAGCCTAGCACACAGAGACATGACAACATGGTTAGGTACAGCACCGAGCCTAGCACACAGAGACATGACAACAACATGGTTAGGTACAGCACACAGCCTAGCACACAGAGACATGACAACATGGTTAGGTACAGCACACAGCCTAGCACACAGAGACATGACAACAACATGGTTAGGTACAGCACACAGCCTAGCACACAGAGACATGACAACATGGTTAGGTACAGCACACAGCCTAGCACACAGAGACATGACAACAACATGGTTAGGTACAGCACACAGCCTAGCACACAGAGACATGACAACATGGTTAGGTACAGCACACAGCCTAGCACACAGAGACATGACAACAACATGGTTAGGTACAGCACACAGCCTAGCACACAGAGACATGACAACATGGTTAGGTACAGCACACAGCCTAGCACACAGAGAGATGACAACATGGTTAGGTACAGCACACAGCCTAGCACACAGAGACATGACAACATGGTTAGGTACAGCACACAGCCTAGCACACAGAGACATGACAACATGGTTAGGTACAGCACACAGCCTAGCACACAGAGAGATGACAACATGGTTAGGTACAGCACACAGCCTAGCACACAGAGACATGAGGACAACATGGTTAGGTACAGCACCTAGCCTAGCACACAGAGACATGACAACATGGTTAGGTACAGCACACAGCCTAGCACACAGAGACATGACAACATGGTTAGGTACAGCACACAGCCTAGCACACAGAGACATGACAACATGGTTAGGTACAGCACACAGCCTAGCACACAGAGACATGACAACATGGTTAGGTACAGCACACAGCCTAGCACACAGAGACATGAGGACAACATGGTTAGGTACAGCACCCAGCCTAGCACACAGAGACATGACAACATGGTTAGGTACAGCACCCAGCCTAGCACACAGAGACATGACAACATGGTTAGGTACAGCACACAGCCTAGCACACAGAGACATGACAACATGGTTAGGTACAGCACCCAGCCTAGCACACAGAGACATGACAACATGGTTAGGTACAGCACCCAGCCTAGCACACAGAGACATGAGGACAACATGGTTAGGTACAGCACACAGCCTAGCACACAGAGACATGACAACATGGTTAGGTACAGCACACAGCCTAGCACACAGAGACATGACAACATGGTTAGGTACAGCACACAGCCTAGCACACAGAGAGATGACAACATGGTTAGGTACAGCACACAGCCTAGCACACAGAGAGATGACAACATGGTTAGGTACAGCACACAGCCTAGCACACAGAGACATGACAACATGGTTAGGTACAGCACACAGCCTAGCACACAGAGACATGAGGACATGGTTAGGTACAGCACACAGCCTAGCACACAGAGACATGACAACATGGTTAGGTACAGCACCCAGCCTAGCACACAGAGACATGACAACAACATGGTTAGGTACAGCACACAGCCTAGCACACAGAGAGATGACAACATGGTTAGGTACAGCACACAGCCTAGCACACAGAGACATGACAACATGGTTAGGTACAGCACCCAGCCTAGCACACAGAGACATGACAACAACATGGTTAGGTACAGCACCCAGCCTAGCACACAGAGACATGACAACAACATGGTTAGGTACAGCACACAGCCTAGCACACAGAGACATGACAACATGGTTAGGTACAGCACACAGCCTAGCACACAGAGAGATGACAACATGGTTAGGTACAGCACCTAGCCTAGCACACAGAGACATGACAACATGGTTAGGTACAGCACACAGCCTAGCACACAGAGACATGACAACAACATGGTTAGGTACAGCACACAGCCTAGCACACAGAGACATGACAACATGGTTAGGTACAGCACCTAGCCTAGCACACAGAGACATGACAACAACATGGTTAGGTACAGCACACAGCCTAGCACACAGAGACATGACAACATGGTTAGGTACAGCACCCAGCCTAGCACACAGAGAGATGACAACATGGTTAGGTACAGCACACAGCCTAGCACACAGACATGACAACATGGTTAGGTACAGCACCCAGCCTAGCACACAGAGACATGACAACATGGTTAGGTACAGCACACAGCCTAGCACACAGAGACATGAGGACAACATGGTTAGGTACAGCACACAGCCTAGCACACAGAGACATGACAACATGGTTAGGTACAGCACCCAGCCTAGCACACAGAGACATGACAACATGGTTAGGTACAGCACCTAGCCTAGCACACAGAGACATGACAACATGGTTAGGTACAGCACCCAGCCTAGCACACAGAGAGATGACAACATGGTTAGGTACAGCACACAGCCTAGCACACAGAGACATGACAACATGGTTAGGTACAGCACACAGCCTAGCACACAGAGAGATGACAACATGGTTAGGTACAGCACACAGCCTAGCACACAGAGAGATGACAACATGGTTAGGTACAGCACACAGCCTAGCACACAGAGACATGACAACATGGTTAGGTACAGCACACAGCCTAGCACACAGAGACATGAGGACATGGTTAGGTACAGCACACAGCCTAGCACACAGAGACATGACAACATGGTTAGGTACAGCACCCAGCCTAGCACACAGAGACATGACAACAACATGGTTAGGTACAGCACACAGCCTAGCACACAGAGAGATGACAACATGGTTAGGTACAGCACACAGCCTAGCACACAGAGACATGACAACATGGTTAGGTACAGCACCCAGCCTAGCACACAGAGACATGACAACAACATGGTTAGGTACAGCACCCAGCCTAGCACACAGAGACATGACAACAACATGGTTAGGTACAGCACACAGCCTAGCACACAGAGACATGACAACATGGTTAGGTACAGCACACAGCCTAGCACACAGAGAGATGACAACATGGTTAGGTACAGCACCTAGCCTAGCACACAGAGACATGACAACATGGTTAGGTACAGCACACAGCCTAGCACACAGAGACATGACAACAACATGGTTAGGTACAGCACACAGCCTAGCACACAGAGACATGACAACATGGTTAGGTACAGCACCTAGCCTAGCACACAGAGACATGACAACAACATGGTTAGGTACAGCACACAGCCTAGCACACAGAGACATGACAACATGGTTAGGTACAGCACCCAGCCTAGCACACAGAGAGATGACAACATGGTTAGGTACAGCACACAGCCTAGCACACAGAGACATGACAACATGGTTAGGTACAGCACACAGCCTAGCACACAGAGACATGAGGACAACATGGTTAGGTACAGCACACAGCCTAGCACACAGAGAGATGACAACATGGTTAGGTACAGCACACAGCCTAGCACACAGAGACATGACAACATGGTTAGGTACAGCACACAGCCTAGCACACAGAGACATGACAACATGGTTAGGTACAGCACACAGCCTAGCACACAGAGACATGAGGACAACATGGTTAGGTACAGCACACAGCCTAGCACACAGAGACATGAGGACAACATGGTTAGGTACAGCACACAGCCTAGCACACAGAGACATGACAACATGGTTAGGTACAGCACACAGCCTAGCACACAGAGAGATGACAACATGGTTAGGTACACAACTAAATTACCACCGGAAAGTCCAGTTTATACACACTAGAGGTAGACTGATTAATCGGCATGGCTGTTTAATTAGGGTCGATTTCAAGTTTTCATAACAAATCGGTAATCTGCATTTTTGGACGCCGATTACATTGCACTCCATGAGGAGACTGCGTGGCAGGCTGACCACCTGTTACGCGAGTGGTGCAAGGAGCCAAGGTAAGGTGCTAGCTAGCATTAAACTTATCTTATAAAAAACAATCAATCTTAACATAATCACTAGTTAACTACACATGGTTGATGATATTACTAGATTATCTAGCTTGTCCTGCATTGCATATAATCAATACGGTGCCTGTTAATTTATCATTGAATCACAGCCAACTTCGCCAAACAGGTGATTTAACAAAAGCGCATTCACGAAAAAAGCACTGTCGTTGCACCAATGTACCTAACCATAAACATCAATGCCTTTCTGAAAATCAATACACAAGTATATATTTTTTACCTGAATATTTAGTTAATATTGCCTGCTAACATGAATTTATTTTATCTAGGGAAATTGTGTCACTTCTCTTGCGTTCTGTGCAACAGAGTCAGACTATATGCAGCAGTTTGGGCCACCTGGCTCGTTGTGAACTGTGTGAAGACCCATTTCTTCCTAACAAAGACCGTAATAAATTTACCAGAATTGTACATAATTATGACATAACATTGAAGGTTGTACAATGTAACAGGAATATTTAGACTTATGGATGCCACCCGTTAGATAAAACCCGGAACGGTTCCGTATTTCACTGAAAGAATAAACGTTTTGTTTTCGAGATGATAGTTTCCGGATTCGACCATATTAATGACCTAAGGCTCGTATTTCTGTGTGTTATTATGTTATAATTAAGTCTATGATTTGATAGAGCAGTCTGACTGAGCGGTGGTAGGCAGCAGCAGGCTCGTAAGCATTCATTCAAACAGCACGTTCCTGCGTTTGCCAGCAGCTCTTCGTTGTGCTTCATGCATTGTGCTGTTTATGACTTCAAGCCTATCAACTCCCGAGATTAGGCTGGCAATACTATAGTGCCTATAAGAACATCCAATAGTCAAAGGTATATGAAATACAAATGGTAGAGAGAGAAATAGTCCTATAATTCCTATAATAACTACAACCTAAAACTTCTTACCTGGGAATATTGAAGACTCATGTTAAAAGGAACCACCAGCTTTCATATGTTCTCATGTTCTGAGCAAGGAACTGAAACGTTAGCTTTCTTACATGGCACATATTGCACTTTTACTTTCTTCTCCAACACTGTGTTTTTGTATTATTTAAACCTAATTGAACATGTTTCATTATTTATTTGAGACTAAATATCATCTACTTTCCCCCCTGCCTAACACAGACAGAGGATCCCATAGCAGTAAGAAACACCATCTACTTTCCCCCCTGCCTAACACAGACAGAGGATCCCATAGCAGTAGGAAACACCATCTACTTTCCCCCCTGCCTAACACAGACAGAGGATCCCATAGCAGTAGGAAACACCATCTACTTTCCCCCCTGCCTAACACAGACAGAGGATCCCATAGCAGTAGGAAACACCATCTACTTTCCCCCCTGTCTAACACAGACAGAGGATCACAACCCAGCAGGGTGAGTAACGAGACATAAGACTGTGCTTCCTTCTGCTTCCTAGATGTTATCATTGATTACAATAAGGTCTCGTAGGCTAGTCTTTTACTGTATTGGTCTCCCATCACCTGACAAGCCCAGTAAAACAATGACCTCATCAAATCATGACATATTGTCCACCTACCCACAAATAAAGTGTTATGGAAACATGCATCCCCCCTCTTGTCCACAGACCACATCATTTAGCCTCTCCTACCTTCCCTGCTCCAATAGTACGATCTCAGTCCAGCCCAGCTTGGCCAGGTGATAGGCCACAGACGTCCCTACGATGCCCCCTCCACAGATCACCACGCGGGCTTGGCTGGGCAGGGGGATGGGCTGCGTGGTCTCTACAGCCGAGGACAGGCTCCGGGGGGAGCTCCAGAGACCCCTAGGCCTGGTCCCCGGAGCCCAGCATCCTGCATGGGACAGTAGCCTAGGGAACAGGGCCGGGGACAGAGTCCTGGAGCTCCATACGCAGCTGCAGTGCATGGCTTGGAGGAACCTGGAGAATCAGAACACAACAGGACTGGAGGGTCAGAACACAACAGGCCAGGAGGATCACAACACAACAGGCCAGGAGGATCACAACACAACAGGCCAGGAGGATCACAACACAACAGGCCAGGAGGATCACAACACAACAGGCCAGGAGGATCACAATACAACAGGCCAGGAGGATCACAACACAACAGGCCAGGAGGATCACAACACAACAGGCCAGGAGGATCACAACACAACAGGCCAGGAGGATCACAACACAACAGGCCAGGAGGATCACAACACAACAGGCCAGGAGGATCACAACACAACAGGCCTGGAGGATCACAACACAACAGGCCTGGAGGATCACAACACAACAGGCCTGGAGGATCACAACACAACAGGCCTGGAGAATCACAACACAACAGGCCTGGAGAATCACAACACAACAGGCCTGGAGGATCACAACACAACAGGCCCGGAGGATCACAACACAACAGGCCTGGAGGATCACAACACAACAGGTCTGGAGGATCACATTAGCAAGCATGCAGACTTGGGTACCAGCTACCACAGCTAACTTTCGTACTGTCTTTCAAACAAGCTACAGCTAGCTAGCGAACTTTAGCTAACGTTAGTTGATCAGCTGGCTCAATGACAACTTGAACTCCTATCACTTCTTGCTAATGCCAAAATGTAAATCTGAAGTTTGCTTGTGTTCGACCTTGGCCCCAAGGAGAACAGCCCGATCCAAACGTCTTTGCATTGGTAATACGCTAGCGGCCTGCTTCTTCTGACGTTCGTCTAGCTAATGATAATGCTTGTTAGCATAGTCGTTGTTGGCTAGCTAGCTGCGCACTGGCTAACTGTTTTTCTGTGACATTTGTCCCATACTCTAGGTAGCAAACTCACCGACTCACTCCACTCAAAAAGTAATGATATCTCTATTTGTCTTGCAGCAGATTTCAGTCCTGCGCTTCGATGACAGCAGAATGTTCCAGCCAGACCCTCTACGGCCAAACAAACGGCATTGTTTATTTACACCGCCGTGAAACCGGCAAGAAAAACGAACTACTTCCGTGTCGCGGATTTTTTGAAATCCTTCAGAATAATAGTTTCGTCCAGTATACTTTGTAAATGAATAATTATGATGAAAATGTGCACAATTATGAATATACACTGAACAAAAATATAAACGGAACAATTTAAACCATTTTACTGAGTTACAGTTCATGTAAGGAAATCAGTCAATTGAAATAAATTCATTAGACCCTAATCTATGGATTTCACATGACTGGGAATACAGATATGCATCTATTGGTCACATATACCCTGTAGCGGCCTATCATTCAGGGCAGGTGAGCCCCACCTGTTTTGAGACCCACCTGTTTAGCAAAACAATTAAAATAGTCTGTTTTTCATGTTATTTTTTACATTAATACATGTCACATATCAGTTTGCAAACAATGTAAAAAATAAAATAAAATGTAAGTTAATAAAGCCGCATACAAACAACGGTTGCTTCTTGAGTCAGGCAGCTCCAAAATGCAGGTCTTTCAGCCTAGCTCAGTGCTTTCTGTGGTGGGCGGGTCAGCCAGCGGAAAATACAGAATGTAGGGGTTGGTAATGTTCTCTAGTTGCGCCGTGATTGGCTCAGTGTTCTGTCACTGAGGGGACAGAACACTGGGGGACACATGGGGGACACTATATCACCGCAAAATCTACAGAGAGAGCTTGAAAATTCAAGTGACATCAAATCACGTTATATCTACAGCAGCTTTAATTGGGGGGGGGGGGGGGACGAGCTCCGACTGGGAAAATACGCTTTGAATCCAACTTGGAATTCCAATTCGGGAACTTGGGCCTCTTTCTAGAGCTCCGACCTGAAGATCACTGACGTCATGATTCCACATTTTATATTTTGTTTAGTTCCCAGTTGTCTTGAAGCACCATAAATCCAGAGAAGGCCAGACTTTGATGACAAAATTTGCCCACAAGAAGAACCGCTGCGCCACCTTCCTGTTCAAGTGAGCAAAGCACAACAAGATGAGTCCAAAAATATATTGTATTCTGCTGCATAAATGATGTAATATGCCAGGGAGATATGTCCCTTCCCCCTCATAAGTTAGCCTACTGTTCTGACTTGGTGGTGCACACGTAGCCTGTTTAGAGAAATGTTATCGAGTATTGTAAGAGCTTTCATTGTCTGCTTATATGCCCCCTTTATTTATCCTACTAATCTGACTTGGTGTACAGGGAGAATACTGTATGAACAGCCCATGTTCTGAATTCTGTCGCTGTACATTTCAAAAGTGCTGAACAAATAGCTATATTGACTACGTCCGTCCTAGCTCGCTCATTGTCTTAATCTAAATTACGGATGGCCTCTTATCCGCTCATCGTACCCTTATGCCATAGTTTGTACATATGAATTGTCAGTAGAAACCACATTTGTTTAAGCAAGTCAGCCATATCAGCTATGTTTTTTTTAAAAGTCAGTAAATGAGGCTGAATGAACTGTTTCGCTGCCAGACAAGGCTCCGCTGATAACCAGGTGTAGCAGTGGTAAGGATTCACTCCATGGTGCTGAAAAGAAAGCTCTGCTGTTGGGACAGCTTTATGTAGGCCCTAACAGTTTGTGGGCACTGTTTGTCACTGTTATAGTGAAATTCATGTATTGTTTAGTGTTGTGTAGCAGCTTTGCTGGCATGTATTGTTTAGTGTTGTGTAGCAGCTTTGCTGGCATGCATTAAAAACAATGTTGATTTTGCCCCACCAAGATATACATGTTAAAATCACCACTCTGTCTAAAACCAGTCAGTATCTGGTGTGACCACCATGCAGCGCGATACATCTCCTTCACATTGAGTCGATCAGGCTGTTGATGGTGTCCTGTGGAATGTTGTCCCACTCCTCTTCAATGGCTGTGAGAAGTTGCTGGATATTGGCGGGAACTGGAACACGCTGTCGTACACGTCGATCCAACAGCGGAGGCCCCTCAGAGGAGGACCTCCTCAGTGAATTTATAAAACTTTAAAAAAGTTATCCTTTTTAGATAAAACTACACTAAATATATATCACGTCACCAAATAATTGATTAAAACAAACTGTTTTGCAATGTTGGGGTAGGTCGTCATTGTAAATAAGAATTTGTTCTTAACTGACTTGTCTAGTTAAATAAAGGTTAAATAAAAATAAATTAAATATCTAATATGAAAAACGTACTGAACATCGTGCAATGCAAATAGGCTAATTAACAATGGGATTTCAAAGTGTTTTCTAAAGTTCATTACAATTATACCAATAATATTACACTGCTCAAAAAAATAGAGGGAACACTTAAACAACACAATGTAACTCCAAGTCAATCACACTTCTGTGAAATCAAACTGTCCACTTTGATTTGATTTCACAGAAGTGTGATTGACTTGGAGTTACATTGTGTTGTTTAAGTGTTCCCTTTATTTTATTGAGCAGTGTATATTATTACTAATTGTAGCATTAAATACTTTTTGGTTTTACTGTTACCATGATAACTATCTAGTAATCATTACTTTTAATGCTGCTAACAATAATGTCAGTGCTATATTAGTTTTGCCATAAATGCACATTTGTTTATATTGTTAAACAAAATTCCAAATCTGCTAACATTTCCCCATAAACAGTAACTAATTTCGACCTTTATATTATCTTTCACCATCTTCATTGCGGGACATTTATTTTGAAGGAAAATTGCCAAGGTCAGGGCATTATTCTTGCAAGGTCTCACTTATTCTTGCTGGCGGAACGGTAATGGTAATGTTTACGATCCCATCGCCGCTGCGTGAACAGGATCTTCACGAAACGTCACTGGTCATTACTGTACTAGTAACATGTCATGTCATTTGTTTCGATACATTAATATTGTGCCAGTTATGAGGAAAGGAGAGACTGCTCTTATCCATTTGTCTTCAATAAAAAAAGCATCTGTTGGAAATACATTGCTTTTCTATCGCATGACACCAACAGTCATTCTGAAATACCCAACATGAGGAAACACCACGATGTAAAAATCTGCAGACAATTTTATTAAACTGACAAAATGTTCATCTGTACAGCAAAAAAAAGCACGATGTAAAATCTCAATATTACATCGTGGCATAATCTGAACAAAAACTATAACAGCAGATCCATAACTTTATACACAAAGAAAATTACAAAAACTGGTCATCATCATCATCAGTCTGTTTCAAAGAAGTCTCACTTCAAAGCGACAAAAACAGACAGGAGGAAGGACAAACTTTTTAAATGAATAGAGCTGGGCGTCCAAGTGTTGCTGAAGCAGTAGGAAGGTCCTCTGGCTCCCGGAGAGCAGAGGTACTTGGTGTCCCTCTCATGCTGTCCAAACGGTCTCACACGGAGGGCCTCGGTGTCCAGACTCTCCCCTCGTTTCACACTGTTCCAGGGTTGAGATGTGGAGGATGGTGGTGCCAGATTTACAACAGGGCCAGTTCTAGGCCAAGATTACCTCTTAAGGTGACCAGGGCCTATAGGGTAAAGGGTACACTACTGTTGACCAGGGCCCATAGGGTAAAGGGTACACTACTGTTGACCAGGGCCTATAGGGTAAAGGGTACACTACTATTGACCAGGGCCCATAGGGTAAAGGGTACACTACTGTTGACCAGGGCCCATAGGGTAAAGGGTGCACTACTGTTGACCAGGGCCCATAGGGTAAAGGGTACACTACTGTTGACCAGGGCCCATAGGGTAAAGGGTACACTACTATTGACCAGGGCCCATAGGGTAAAGGGTACACTACTGTTGACCAGGGACCATAGGATAAAGGGTACACTACTGTTGACCAGGGCCCATAGGGTAAAGGGTACACTACTGTTGACCAGGGCCCATAGGGTAAAGGGTACACTACTGTTGACCAGGGCCCATAGGGTAAAGGGTACACTACTGTTGACCAGGGCCCATAGGGTAAAGGGTGCACTACTGTTGACCAGGGCCCATAGGGTAAAGGGTACACTACTATTGACCAGGGCCCATAGGGTAAAGGGTACACTACTGTTGACCAGGGCCCATAGGGTAAAGGGTACACTACTGTTGACCAGGGCCCATAGGGTAAAGGGTACACTACTATTGACCAGGGCCCATAGGGTAAAGGGTACACTACTGTTGACCAGGGCCCATAGGGTAAAGGGTACACTACTGTTGACCAGGGCCCATAGGGTAAAGGGTACACTAGTGTTGACCAGGGCCCATAGGGTAAAGGGTACACTACTGTTGACCAGGGCCCATAGGGTAAAGGGTACACTACTATTGACCAGGGCCTATAGGGTAAAGGGTACACTACTGTTGACCAGCGCCCATAGGGTAAAGGGTACACTACTGTTGACCAGGGCCCATAGGGTAAAGGGTACACTACTGTTGACCAGGGCCCATAGGGTAAAGGGTACACTACTGTTGACCAGGGCCCATAGGGTAAAGGGTACACTACTGTTGACCAGGGCCCATAGGGTAAAGGGTGCACTACTGTTGACCAGGGCCCATAGGGTAAAGGGTACACTACTGTTGACCAGGGCCCATAGGGTAAAGGGTACACTACTATTGACCAGGGCCCATAGGGTAAAGGGTACACTACTGTTGACCAGGGCCCATAGGGTAAAGGGTACACTACTGTTGACCAGGGCCCATAGGGTAAAGGCTACACTACTGTTGACCAGGGCCCATAGGGTAAAGGCTACACTACTGTTGACCAGGGCCCATAGGGTAAAGGGTACACTACTGTTGACCAGGGCCCATAGGGTAAAGGGTACACTACTGTTGACCAGGGCCCATAGGGTAAAGGGTACACTACTGTTGACCAGGGCCCATAGGGTAAAGGGTACACTACTGTTGACCAGGGCCCATAGGGTAAAGGGTACACTACTGTTGACCAGGGCCCATAGGGTAAAGGGTACACTACTGTTGACCAGGGCCCATAGGGTAAAGGGTACACTACTGTTGACCAGGGCCCATAGGGTAAAGGGTACACTACTGTTGACCAGGGCCCATAGGGTAAAGGGTACACTACTGTTGACCAGGGCCCATAGGGTAAAGGGTACACTACTGTTGACCAGGGCCCATAGGGTAAAGGGTACACTACTGTTGACCAGGGCCCATAGGGTAAAGGGTACACTACTGTTGACCAGGGCCCATAGGGTAAAGGGTACACTACTGTTGACCAGGGCCCATAGGGTAAAGGGTACACTACTGTTGACCAGGGCCCATAGGGTAAAGGGTACACTACTGTTGACCAGGGCCCATAGGGTAAAGGGTACACTACTATTGACCAGGGCCCATAGGGTAAAGGCTACACTACTGTTGACCAGAGCCCATAGGGTAAAGGCTACACTACTGTTGACCAGGGCCTATAGGGTAAAGGGTACACTACTGTTGACCAGGGCCCATAGGGTAAAGGGTACACTACTGTTGACCAGGGCCCATAGGGTAAAGGGTACACTACTATTGACCAGGGCCCATAGGGTAAAGGGTGCACTACTGTTGACCAGGGCCCATAGGGTAAAGGGTACACTACTGTTGACCAGGGCCCATAGGGTAAAGGGTACACTACTGTTGACCAGGGCCCATAGGGTAAAGGGTAAACTACTGTTGACCAGGGCCCATAGGGTAAAGGGTACACTACTGTTGACCAGGGCCCATAGGGTAAAGGGTACACTAGTGTTGACCAGGGCCCATAGGGTAAAGGGTACACTAGTGTTGACCAGGGCCCATAGGGTAAAGGGTACACTAGTGTTGACCAGGGCCCATAGGGTAAAGGGTACACTACTGTTGACCAGGGCCCATAGGGTAAAGGGTACACTACTGTTGACCAGGGCCCATAGGGTAAAGGGTACACTACTGTTGACCAGGGCCCATAGGGTAAAGGGTACACTACTATTGACCAGGGCCCATAGGGTAAAGGGTACACTACTGTTGACCAGGGCCCATAGGGTAAAGGGTACACTACTATTGACCAGGGCCCATAGGGTAAAGGCTACACTACTGTTGACCAGAGCCCATAGGGTAAAGGCTACACTACTGTTGACCAGGGCCCATAGGGTAAAGGGTACACTACTGTTGACCAGGGCCTATAGGGTAAAGGCTACACTACTGTTGACCAGGGCCTATAGGGTAAAGGCTACACTACTGTTGACCAGGGCCTATAGGGTAAAGGGTACACTACTGTTGACCAGGGCCCATAGGGTAAAGGGTACACTACTGTTGACCAGGGCCCATAGGGTAAAGGGTACACTACTGTTGACCAGGGCCCATAGGGTAAAGGGTACACTACTGTTGACCAGGGCCCATAGGGTAAAGGGTACACTACTGTTGACCAGGGCCCATAGGGTAAAGGGTACACTACTGTTGACCAGGGCCCATAGGGTAAAGGGTACACTACTGTTGACCAGGGCCCATAGGGTAAAGGGTACACTACTGTTGACCAGGGCCCATAGGGTAAAGGGTACACTACTGTTGACCAGGGCCCATAGGGTAAAGGGTACACTACTGTTGACCAGGGCCCATAGGGTAAAGGGTACACTACTGTTGACCAGGGCCCATAGGGTAAAGGGTACACTACTGTTGACCAGGGCCAATAGGGTAAAGGGTACACTACTGTTGACCAGGGCCCATAGGGTAAAGGGTACACTACTGTTGACCAGGGCCCATAGGGTAAAGGGTACACTACTGTTGACCAGGGCCCATAGGGTAAAGGGTACACTACTATTGACCAGGGCCCATAGGGTAAAGGCTACACTACTGTTGACCAGAGCCCATAGGGTAAAGGCTACACTACTGTTGACCAGGGCCTATAGGGTAAAGGGTACACTACTGTTGACCAGGGCCCATAGGGTAAAGGGTACACTACTGTTGACCAGGGCCTATAGGGTAAAGGCTACACTACTGTTGACCAGGGCCTATAGGGTAAAGGGTACACTACTGTTGACCAGGGCCTATAGGGTAAAGGGTACACTACTGTTGACCAGGGCCCATAGGGTAAAGGGTACACTACTGTTGACCAGGGCCCATAGGGTAAAGGGTACACTACTGTTGACCAGGGCCCATAGGGTAAAGGGTACACTACTGTTGACCAGGGCCCATAGGGTAAAGGGTACACTACTGTTGACCAGGGCCCATAGGGTAAAGGGTACACTACTGTTGACCAGGGCCCATAGGGTAAAGGGTACACTACTGTTGACCAGGGCCCATAGGGTAAAGGGTACACTACTGTTGACCAGGGCCCATAGGGTAAAGGGTACACTACTATTGACCAGGGCCCATAGGGTAAAGGGTACACTACTGTTGACCAGGGCCCATAGGGTAAAGGGTACACTACTATTGACCAGGGCCCATAGGGTAAAGGGTACACTACTATTGACCAGGGCCCATAGCGTAAAGGGTACCCTACTGTATACCCTTCAGGGTCAGTTTTAGGGCCAGTAGGACCAACAGCATCCTGCTTCAGGAGGTGATTCAGGGACAGTTTTAGGATCAGTAGGACCAACAGTATCCTGCTTCAGGAGGTGGTTCAGGGTCAGTTTGAGGACCAGTAGGACCAACAGTATCCTGCTTCAGGAGGTGGTTCAGGGACAGTTTTACGGCCAGTAGGATCAACAGTATCCTGCTTCGGGAGGTGGTTCAGGGCCAGTTTTAGGACCAACAGTATCCTGCTTCAGGAGGAGGTTCAGGGCCAGTTTTAGGACCAGTAGGACCAGCAGCCCTCTTCAGGAGGTGGTTCAGGGCCAGTTTTAGGATCAGTAGGACCAACAGTATCCTGCTTCAGGAGGTGGTTCAGGGACAGTTTTAGGAGCAGTAGGACCAACAGTATCCTGCTTCAGGAGGTGGTTCAGGGCCAGTTTTAGGACCAGTAGGACCAGCAGTATCCTGCTTCAGGGCCAGTTTTAGGATCAGTAGGACCAGCAGTATCCTGCTTCAGGGCCAGTTTTAGGATCAGTAGGACCAACAGTATCCTGCTTCAGGAGGAGGTTCAGGGCCAGTTTTAGGATCATTAGGACCAACAGTATCCTGCTTCAGGAGGAGGTTCAGGGCCAGTTTTAGGATCAGTAGGACCAACAGTATCCTGCTTCAGGAGGTGGTTCAGGGCCAGTTTTAGGATCAGTAGGACCAACAGTATCCTGCTTCAGGAGGTGGTTCAGGGCCAGTTTTAGGATCAGTAGGACCAACAGTATCCTGCTTCAGGAGGAGGTTCAGGGCCAGTTTTAGGATCATTAGGACCAACAGTATCCTGCTTCAGGAGGAGGTTCAGGGCCAGTTTTAGGACCAGTAGGACCAACAGTATCCTGCTTCAGGAGGTGGTTCAGGGCCAGTTTTAGGACCAGTAGGACCAACAGTATCCTGCTTCAGGAGGAGGTTCAGGGCCAGTTTTAGGACCAGTAGGACCAACAGTATCCTGCTTCAGGAGGAGGTTCAGGGACAGTTTTAGGACCAGTAGGACCAACAGTATCCTGCTTCAGGAGGAGTTTCAGGGACAGTTTTAGGATCAGTAGGACCAACAGTATCCTGCTTCGGGAGGTGGTTCAGGGACAGTTTTAGGGCCAGTAGGACCAACAGTATCCTGCTTCGGGAGGTGGTTCAGGGACAGTTTTAGGGCCAGTAGGACCAACAGTATCCTGCTTCAGGAGGTGGTTCAGGGCCAGTTTGAGGACCAGTAGGACCAACAGTATCCTGCTTCAGGAGGTGGTTCAGGGCCAGTTTTAGGACCAGTAGGACCAACAGTATCCTGCTTCAGGAGGTGGTTCAGGGCCCGTTTTAGGACCAGTAGGACCAACAGTATCCTGCTTCAGGGCCAGTTTTAGGATCAGTAGGACCAACAGTATCCTGCTTCAGGAGGTGGTTCAGGGCCAGTTTTAGGATCATTAGGACCAACAGTATCCTGCTTCAGGAGGTGGTTCAGGGCCAGTTTTAGGATCAGTAGGACCAACAGTATCCTGCTTCAGGAGGTGGTTCAGGGCCAGTTTTAGGACCAGTAGGACCAACAGTATCCTGCTTCAGGAGGAGGTTCAGGGCCAGTTTTAGGACCAGTAGGACCAACAGTATCCTGCTTCAGGAGGTGGTTCAGGGCCAGTTTTAGGACCAGTAGGACCAACAGTATCCTGCTTCAGGAGGAGGTTCAGGGCCAGTTTTAGGACCAGTAGGACCAACAGTATCCTGCTTCAGGAGGAGGTTCAGGGACAGTTTTAGGACCAGTAGGACCAACAGTATCCTGCTTCAGGAGGAGTTTCAGGGACAGTTTTAGGATCAGTAGGACCAACAGTATCCTGCTTCGGGAGGTGGTTCAGGGACAGTTTTAGGGCCAGTAGGACCAACAGTATCCTGCTTCGGGAGGTGGTTCAGGGACAGTTTTAGGGCCAGTAGGACCAACAGTATCCTGCTTCAGGTGGTGGTTCAGGGCCAGTTTGAGGACCAGTAGGACCAACAGTATCCTGCTCCAGGAGGTGGTTCAGGGCCAGTTTTAGGACCAGTAGGACCAACAGTATCCTGCTTCAGGAGGTGGTTCAGGGCCCGTTTTAGGACCAGTAGGACCAACAGTATCCTGCTTCAGGGCCAGTTTTAGGATCAGTAGGACCAACAGTATCCTGCTTCAGGAGGTGGTTCAGGGCCAGTTTTAGGATCATTAGGACCAACAGTATCCTGCTTCAGGAGGTGGTTCAGGGCCAGTTTTAGGATCAGTAGGACCAACAGTATCCTGCTTCAGGAGGTGGTTCAGGGCCAGTTTTAGGACCAGTAGGACCAACAGTATCCTGCTTCAGGAGGAGGTTCAGGGCCAGTTTTAGGACCAGTAGGACCAACAGTATCCTGCTTCAGGAGGTGGTTCAGGGCCAGTTTGAGGACCAACAGTATCCTGCTTCAGGAGGTGGTTCAGGGCCAGTTTGAGGACCAACAGTATCCTGCTTCAGGAGGAGGTTCAGGGCCAGTTTGAGGACCAACAGTATCCTGCTTCAGGAGGTGGTTCAGGGCCAGTTTTAAGATCAGTAGGACCAACAGTAGCCTGCTTCAGGAGGAGGTTCAGGGCCAGTTTGAGGACCAACAGTATCCTGCTTCAGGAGGTGGTTCAGGGCCAGTTTGAGGACCAACAGTATCCTGCTTCAGGAGGTGGTTCAGGGCCAGTTTTAGGATCAGTAGGACCAACAGTAGCCTGCTTCTGGAGGAGGTTCAGGGCCAGTTTGAGGACCAACAGTATCCTGCTTCAGGAGGAGGTTCAGGGCCAGTTTGAGGATCAGTAGGACCAACAGTATCCTGCTTCAGGAGGTGGTTCAGGGACAGTTTTAGGATCATGAGGACCAACAGTATCCTGCTTCAGGAGGTGGTTCAGGGACAGTTTTAGGATCAGTAGGACCAACAGTATCCTGCTTCAGGAGGTGGTTCAGGGCCAGTTTTAGGACCAGTAGGACCAACAGTATCCTGCTTCAGGAGGAGGTTCAGGGCACCTTCTCAGTAGTAGTGGAGTGGATCAGGTTCTGGTAGGGGGGTCCTAACATGGCTCCTCTGGCACTGTGGAGCTTGGCTGGTTACGGGTGGACCCCCAGACTGGGGCTCTGGGTGGTGGTAGGAGGGCTGGAGAGGGGCGGAGGTGGCTGGGCCAAGCCAGTGCTGGGGTTTTTTAGTTGGGCCTTTGGAAGAGACCGTCTGTTTCTGCCTACCAAATGGAACCCTGTTCCCTACATAGTGCACTACTTCTGACCAGAGACCTATAGAGTTAGTTCTCACCCTGTTCCCTACATAGTGCACTACTTCTGACCAGAGACCTATACAGTTAGTTCTCACCCTGTTCCCTACATAGTCAATACGTCTGACCAGAGACCTATAGAGTTAGTTCTCACCCTGTTCCCTACATAGTGCACTACTTCTGACCAGAGACATATAGAGTTAGTTCTCACACAAAGCCAGTTGATGAAGTGGACCAAGGGGACGACAACATTGACATTGTTCTGTGAGGTCAGGTCCAGGTATGAAGGATCCCCACAGAGCTCTGGTCACAAGTAGTGCACTATATAGGCAATAGTACCATTCGGGAGTCAGTCTGTCCCAGGGAGGTCCGTCTGTCCCAGGGAGGTCCGTCTGTCCCAGGGAGGTCCGTCTGTCCCAGGGAGGTCGGTCTGTCCCAGGGAGGTCCCTTCGTCCCCCGGAGGTCCGTCTGTCCCAGGGAGGTCCCTTCGTCCCCCGGAGGTCGGTCTGTCCCAGGGAGGTTTGTCTGTCCCAGGGAGGTCCCTTCGTCCCCCGGAGGTCGGTCTGTCCCAGGGAGGTCCGTCTGTCCCAGGGAGGTCCCTTCGTCCCCCGGAGGTCCGTCTGTCCCAGGGAGGTCCGTCTGTCCCAGGGAGGTCCCTTCGTCCCCCGGAGGTCGGTCTGTCCCAGGGAGGTCCGTCTGTCCCAGGGAGGTCCCTTCGTCCCCCGGAGGTCGGTCTGTCCCAGGGAGGTCCGTCTGTCCCAGGGAGGTCCCTTCGTCCCCCGGAGGTCCGTCTGTCCCAGGGAGGTCCGTCTGTCCCAGGGAGGTCCGTCTGTCCCAGGGAGGTCCCTTCGTCCCCCGGAGGTCGGTCTGTCCCAGGGAGGTCGGTCTGTCCCAGGGAAGTCCGTCTGTCCCAGGGAGGTCCGTCTGTCCCAGGGAGGTCCGTCTGTCCCAGGGAGGTCCGTCTGTCCCAGGGAGGTCCCTTCGTCCCCCGGAGGTCCGTCTGTCCCAGGGAGGTCCGTCTGTCCCAGGGAGGTCGGTCTGTCCCAGGGAGGTCCGTCTGTCCCAGGGAGGTCCGTCTGTCCCAGGGAGGTCCCTTCGTCCCCCGGAGGTCCGTCTGTCCCAGGGAGGTCCGTCTGTCCCAGGGAGGTCCGTCTGTCCAGGGAGGTCCGTCTGTCCCAGGGAGGTCCGTCTGTCCCAGGGAGGTCCGTCTGTCCCAGGGAGGTTTGTCTGTCCCAGGGAGGTCCGTCTGTCCCAGGGAGGTCCCTTCGTCCCCCGGAGGTCTCTTCGTCCCCCTCTCTCTACCTGTCCTTTAGTTCCCTGGTGACTCTCTTGGTGATTCGTCCACACAGCAGGCCGACCAGGAAGAGGACAATCACCCCCAGGGAGATTATAAACAGGATGTAGTTCTTAGAGGGCGAGGTCATCACCTGCATGGCAAGGTCTGAGAAACCCTCTGCTGGCGCCACCTGGGGGGGGAGAGAGGGAATTATTAGAGGGGGAGGTCACCACCTGGGGGGAAGAGAGGGAATTATTAGAGGGGGAGGTCACCACCTGGGGGGGAGAGAGGGAATTATTAGAGGGGGAGGTCACCACCTGGGGGGGAGAGAGAATTATTAGAGGGGGAGGTCATCACCTGGGGGGGAGAGAGGGAATTATTAGAGGGGGAGGTCATCACCTGGGGGGAGAGAGGGAATTATTAGAGGGGGAGGTCATCACCTGGGGGGGAGAGAGGGAATTATTAGAGGGGGAGGTCATCACCTGGGGGGAAGAGAGGGAATTATTAGAGGGGGAGGTCATCACCTGGGGAGGAGAGAGGGAATTATTAGAGGGGGAGGTCACCACCTGGGGGTGGAGAGAGGGAATTATTAGAGGGGGAGGTCATCACCTGGGGGTGGAGAGAGGGAATTATTAGAGGGGGAGGTCATCACCTGGGGGGGAGAGAGGGAATTATTAGAGGGGGAGGTCACCACCTGGGGGGGAGAGGGAATTATTAGAGGGGGAGGTCATCACCTGGGGGGGAGAGAGGGAATTATTAGAGGGGGAGGTCACCACCTGGGGGTGGAGAGAGGGAATTATTAGAGGGGGAGGTCACCACCTGGGGGGGAGAGAGGGAATTATTAGAGGGGGAGGTCATCACCTGGGGGTGGAGAGAGGGAATTATTAGAGGGGGAGGTCACCACCTGGGGGGGAGAGAGGGAATTATTAGAGGGGGAGGTCATCACCTGGGGAGGAGAGAGGGAATTATTAGAGGGGGAGGTCATCACCTGGGGAGGAGAGAGGGAATTATTAGAGGGGGAAGTCATCACCTGGGGGGGAGAGAGGGAATTATTAGAGGGGGAGGTCATCACCTGGGGAGGAGAGAGGGAATTATTAGAGGGGGAAGTCATCACCTGGGGGGGAGAGAGGGAATTATTAGAGGGGGAGGTCATCACCTGGGGGGGAGAGAGGGAATTATTAGAGGGGGAGGTCATCACCTGGGGGGGAGAGAGGGAATTATTAGAGGGGGAGGTCATCACCTGGGGGGGTGAGAGGGAATTATTAGAGGGGGAGGTCACCACCTGGGGGGAAGAGAGGGAATTATTAGAGGGGGAGATCACCACCTGGGGGGGAGAGGGAATTATTAGAGGGGGAGGTCATCACCTGGGGGGGAGAGGGAATTATTAGAGGGGGAGGTCACCACCTGGGGGGGGAGAGAGGGAATTATTAGAGGGGGAGGTCACCACCTGGGGGAGGAGAGAGGGAATTATTAGAGGGGGAGGTCATCACCTGGGGGGGAGAGGGAATTATTAGAGGGGGAGGTCACCACCTGGGGGGGGAGAGGGAATTATTGCTCAGTGTTTCCTCATAGACAAAATCGTGACGCAATGCCAAAAAATATGTTGTAAAAAATTGATTTTCGGGATGGTAAAACATTTTTGGTGTAAACTTTTAACAACTTAAACCAAATATAAAGAATGTAGAAAAGATAAATGGACATATTTTTAAATAAGATAATCTTTGACTAATGTTCATCAAGATAAAAACCAGGAAGTAGAGTCGCTGAGTCACTCAGAGTAAGGAAATAAGACATGTGTGGAATTACAGGAAATTAGCTTTAAAACAACTAAATTTGCCACCACTGCTGAAAAAAATCTTATGGGAAACACTGCAGGTGTCAGGTTATTAAAGGGAAACACTGTAGGTGCCAGGTTATTAAAGGGGAAACACTGCAGGTGTCAGGTTATTAAAGGGAAACACTGTAGGTGCCAGGTTATTAAAGGGAAACACTGTAGGTGTCAGGTTATTAAAGGGAAACACTGTAGGTGTCAGGTTATTAAAGGGAATCACTGAAGGTGTCAGGTTATTAAAGGGAAACACTGTAGGTGTCAGGTTATTAAAGGGAAACACTGCAGGTGTCAGGTTATTAAAGGGAACCTCTGCAGGTGTCAGGTTATTAAGGGGAAACACTGCAGGTGTCAGGTTATTAAAGGGAATCACTGAAGGTGTCAGGTTATTAAAGGGAAACACTGCAGGTGTCAGGTTATTAAAGGGAAACACTGAAGGCGTCAGGTTATTAAAGGGAAACACTGCAGGTGTCAGGTTATTAAAGGGAAACACTGTAGGTGTCAGGTTATTAAAGGGGAAACACTGCAGATGTCAGGTTATTAAAGGGAAACACTGCAGCTGCCAGGTTATTAAAGGGAAACACTGCAGGTGTCAGGTTATTAAAGAGAAACACTGCAGGTGTCAGGTTATTAAAGAGAAACACTGCAGGCGTCAGGTTATTAAAGGGAAACACTGCAGGTGTCAGGTTATTAAAGAGAAACACTACAGGTGTCAGGTTATTAAAGAGAAACACTGCAGGTGTCAGGCTATTAAAGGGAAACACTGCAGGTGTCAGGTTATTACAGGGAAACACTGCAGGTGTCAGGTTATTAAAGAGAAACACTGCAGGTGTCAGGCTATTAAAGGGAAACACTGCAGGTGTCAGGTTATTAAAGGGAAACACTGCAGGCGTCAGGTTATTAAAGGGAAACACTGAAGGTGTCAGGTTATTAAGGGGAAACACTGCAGGTGTCAGGTTATTAAAGGGGAAACACTGCAGGTGTCAGGTTATTAAGGGGAAACGCTGCAGGCGTCAGGCTATTAAAGGGAAACACTGCAGGCGTCAGGTTATTAAAGGGAAACACTGAAGGCGTCAGGTTATTAAGGGGAAACACTGCAGGTGTCAGGTTATTAAAGGGGAAACACTGCAGGTGTCAGGTTATTAAGGGGAAACACTGCAGGTGTCAGGTTATTACAGGGAAACACTGAAGGTGTCAGGTTATTAAAGGGAAACACTGCAGGTGTCAGGTTATTACAGGGAAACACTGCAGGTGTCAGGTTATTAAAGGGAAACACTGCAGCTGCCAGGTTAAAGGGGAAACACTGCAGCTGCCAGGTTAAAGGGGAAACAATGCAGCTGCCAGGTTAAAGGGGAAACACTGCAGCTGCCAGGTTACAGGGGAAACACTGCAGCTGCCAGGTTAAAGGGGAAACACTGCAGCAGGTTAAAGGAGTAACACTGCAGCAGGTTAAAGGAGTAACACTGCAGCAGGTTAAAGGAGTAACACTGCAGCAGGTTAAAGGAGTAACACTGCAGCAGGTTAAAGGAGTAACACTGCAGCTGCCAGGTTAAAGGAGTAACACTGCAGCTGCCAGGTTAAAGGAGTAACACTGCAGCTGCCAGGTTAAAGGAGTAACACTGCAGCTGCCAGGTTAAAGGAGTAACACTGCAGCAGGTTAAAGGAGTAACACTGCAGCAGGTTAAAGGAGTAACACTGCAGCAGGTTAAAGGAGTAACACTGCAGCTGCCAGGTTAAAGGAGTAACACTGCAGCTGCCAGGTTAAAGGAGTAACACTGCAACTGCCAGGTTAAAGGAGTAACACTGCAGCAGGTTAAAGGAGTAACACTGCAGCAGGTTAAAGGAGTAACACTGCAGCTGCCAGGTTAAAGGAGTAACACTGCAGCTGCCAGGTTAAAGGAGTAACACTGCAGCAGGTTAAAGGAGTAACACTGCAGCAGGTTAAATGAGTAACACTGCAGCAGGTTAATGGAGTAACACTGCAGCTGCCAGGTTAAATGAGTAACACTGCAGCAGGTTAAATGAGTAACACTGCAGCAGGTTAAAGGAGAAACACTGCAGCAGGTTAAAGGAGTAACACTGCAGCAGGTTAAAGGAGTAACACTGCAGCAGGTTAAAGGAGTAACACTGCAGCAGGTTAAAGGAGTGTACATTCACCTTGGCAGCATAGCTCCACATGTCCATGCGGTCCTGAAGTCTCTTCTTACACTCTGGCTGCAGACGGACTCTCTTATCCTGCAAAGACGCCAGGAGACATGACATCTCTGGTAGGGAGGGAGAGAGAGAAAGAGGGGGAGGGAGAGAGAGAGGGGGGGAGAGAGAGAGAGAGAGAGAGAGAGGGAGGTTAGGGCACAGCAGTGTACACATTTTGAATCACATACTGTAAATGTTGAACAGAACCCTTCAGTAGTCGTACACCGGCTGTGGGTCCATTCCAATATGTTGTCTTTCTGGAATGGAACACAGCCGGTGTCTGAACTGTTGTGTTAATAATCACAAGGTGAAGGCTGAGGCCTGGAAATGTCCTAAACCAGAGAGTAGGAGACAAACCAAGCCAGGCACCAAGCCAGGCACCAAGCCAGGCACCAAGCACCAAGCCAGGCACCAAGCACCAAGCCAGGCACCAAGCACCAAGCCAAGCACCAAGCACCAAGTCAAGCACCAAGCCAAGCACCAAGCACCAAGCCAAGCACCAAGCACCAAGTCAAGGACCAAGCACCAAGCCAAGCACCAAGCACCAAGCACCAAGCCAAGCACCAAGCCAAGCACCAAGTCAAGCACCAAGCACCAAGTCAAGCACCAAGCACCAAGTCAAGCACCAAGCACCAAGCACCAAGCCAAGCACCAAGCCAAGCACCCAGCACCAAGCAACAAGCACCAAGCACCAAGCCAAGCACCAAGCCAAGCACCAAGCCAAGCACCAAGCCAAGCACCAAGCCAAGCACCAAGCACCAAGCACCAAGCTAAGCACCAAGCCAAGCACCAAGCCAAGCACCAAGCCAAGCACCATGCACCAAGCACCAAGCACCATGCACCATGCACCAAGCACCATGCACCAAGCACCAAGCCAAGCACCAAGCCCAAGCCAAGCACCAAGCCAAGCACCAAGCCAAGCACCATGCACCAAGCACCATGCACCAAGCACCAAGCACCAAGCCAAGCACCAAGCCAAGCACCAAGCCAAGCCAAGCACCAAGCCAAGCACCAAGCACCAAGCCAAGCACCAAGCACCAAGCCAAGCCAAGCACCAAGCCAAGCACCAAGCCAAGCACCAAGCACCAAGCCAAGCACCAAGCCAAGCACCAAGCACCAAGCACCAAGCCAAGCACCAAGCCAAGCACCAAGCACCAAGCCAAGCACCAAGCACCAAGCACCAAGCGAAGCACCAAGCACCAAGCACCAAGCCAAGCACCAAACACCAAGCACCAAGCCAAGCACCAAGCACCAAGCCAAGCACCAAGCACCAAGCCAAGCACCAAGCACCAAGCACCAAGCACCAAGCCAAGCACCAAGCCAAGCACCAAGCCAAGCACCAAGCCAAGCACCAAGCACCAAGCACCAAGCCAAGCACCAAGCAACAAGCCTCAAGCCAGGCACCAAGCCAGGCACCAAGCCAGGCACCAAGCACCAAGCCAGGCACCAAGCCAGGCACCAAGTACCAAGCCAAGCACCAAGCACCAAGCACCAAGCCAGGCACCAAGCCAAGCATCAAGCCAGGCACCAAGCACCATCAACTACCTTATTTAATAATATATATCTCCATTAACTATCTTATTTAATAATATATATAAACTCTTAACTACCTTATTTAATAATATATATTAACTGTTAACTACCTTATTTAATAATATATATCTCCATTAACTACCTTATTTAATAATATATATCTCCATTAACTATCTTATTTAATAATATATATTAACTGTTAACTACCTTATTTAATAATATATATTAACTGTTAACTATCTTATTTAATAATATATATTAACTGTTAACTACCTTATTTAATAATAAATATGAACTGTTAACTACCTTATTTAATAATAAATATTAACTGTTAACTACCTTATTTAATAATATATATTAACTGTTAACTACCTTATTTAATAATATATATCTCCATTAACTACCTTATTTAATAATATATATTAACTGTTAACTATCTTATTTAATAATATATATTAACTGTTAACTACCTTATTTAATAATAAATATGAACTGTTAACTACCTTATTTAATAATAAATATTAACTGTTAACTACCTTATTTAATAATATATATTAACGGTTAACTACCTTATTTAATAATATATAGCTCCATTAACTACCTTATTTAATAACATATATCTCCATTAACTACCTTATTTAATAATATATATCTCCATTAACTATCTTATTTAATAATAAATATTAACTGTTAACTACCTTATTTAATAATATATATTAACTGTTAACTATCTTATTTAATAATATATATTAACTGTTAACTACCTTATTTAATAATATATATTAACTGTTAACTACCTTATTTAATAACATATATCTCCATTAACTACCTTATTTAATCATATATATCTCCATTAACTATCTTATTTAATAATTTATATTAACTGTTAACTACCTTATTTAATAATATATATTAACTGTTAACTATCTTATTTAATAATATATATTAACTGTTAACTACCTTATTTAATAATATATATCTCCATTAACTATCTTATTTAATAATATATATTAACTGTTAACTACCTTATTTAATAATATATATCTCCATTAACTATCTTATTTAATAATATATATTAACTGTTAACTACCTTATTTAATAATATATATCCCCATTAACTATCTTATTTAATAATATATATTAACTGTTAACTACCTTATTTAATAATATATATCTCCATGAACTACCTTATTTAATAATATATATTAACTGTTAACTCCACTCTATTCTACATACTTCATATCTGCTTTCAGTTGTTGAAGTTTACACTGAGCGCCGCTGCTAAATGCATATAGGGGAAACACTGGACATGGATACCTCTATGTCATTACTAAATACCATCATGGTGGTGTAGGAAGGTAAATATACCTCTATGTCATTACTAAATACTATCATGGTGGTGTAGGAAGGTAAATATACCTCTATGTCATTACTAAATACCATCATGGTGGTGTAGGAAGGTAAATATACCTCTATGTCATTACTAAATACTATCATGGTGGTGTAGGAAGGTAAATATACCTCTATGTCATTACTAAATACCATCATGGTGGTGTAGGAAGGTAAATATACCTCTATGTCATTACTAAATACTATCATGGTGGTGTAGGAAGGTAAATATACCTCTATGTCATTACTAAATACTATCATGGTGGTGTAGGAAGGTAAATATACCTCTATGTCATTACTAAATACTATCATGGTGGTGTAGGAAGGTAAATATACCTCTATGTCATTACTAAATACCATCATGGTGGTGTAGGAAGGTAAATATACCTCTATGTCATTACTAAATACTATCATGGTGGTGTAGGAAGGTAAATATACCTCTATGTCATTACTAAATACCATCATGGTGGTGTAGGAAGGTAAATATACCTCTATGTCATTACTAAATACAACCATGGTGGTGTAGGAAGGTAAATATACCTCTATGTCATTACTAAATACCATCATGGTGGTGTAGGAAGGTAAATATACCTCTATGTCATTACTAAATACTATCATGGTGGTGTAGGAAGGTAAATATACCTCTATGTCATTACTAAATACTATCATGGTGGTGTAGGAAGGTAAATATACCTCTATGTCATTACTAAATACAACCATGGTGGTGTAGGAAGGTAAATATACCTCTATGTCATTACTAAATACTATCATGGTGGTGTAGGAAGGTAAATATACCTCTATGTCATTACTAAATACAACCATGGTGGTGTAGGAAGGTAAATATACCTCTATGTCATTACTAAATACTATCATGGTGGTGTAGGAAGGTAAATATACCTCTATGTCATTACTAAATACTATCATGGTGGTGTAGGAAGATAAATATACCTCTATGTCATTACTAAATACGATCATGGTGGTGTAGGAAGGTAAATATACCTCTATGTCATTACTAAATACTATCATGGTGGTGTAGGAAGGTAAATATACCTCTATGTCATTACTAAATACTATCATGGTGGTGTAGGAAGGTAAATATACCTCTATGTCATTACTAAATACTATCATGGTGGTGTAGGAAGGTAAATATACCTCTATGTCATTACTAAATACTATCATGGTGGTGTAGGAAGGTAAATATACCTCTATGTCATTACTAAATACCATCATGGTGGTGTAGGAAGGTAAATATACCTCTATGTCATTACTAAATACTATCATGGTGGTGTAGGAAGGTAAATATACCTCTATGTCATTACTAAATACTATCATGGTGGTGTAGGAAGGTAAATATACCTTTATGTCTTTACTAAATACGATCACGTGGCTGTGAACAGACAGGTGGTGTAGGAAGGTAAATATACCTTTATGTCTTTACTAAATACGATCACGTGGCTGTGAACAGACAGGTGGTGTAGGAAGGTAAATATACCTCTATGTCATTACTAAATATGATCATGGTGGTGTAGGAAGGTAAATATACCTCTATGTCATTACTAAATACGATCACGTGGCTGTGAACAGACAGGTGGTGTAGGACTCACGTCGTCCTCTGCCTGGCGTGACGGCAGCACACTGGTGTTTGAGGTCAAGGGCGCAGGCCGTGTGGAGGACAGGATCAACGAAGACGTCTGCCTTGCTCTCCTTCAACATGTTCAGCACCTCCTTCTTACACGACTCGTGTTTGATCTTCAACAGGTTGGCCTTCAGACACTCCTCCACCTGACCCGTCTGCTCCTGGGCCACTGCCTCCTCCGCACACAGCCCAGGGATCTAGAGGAGTGACAGGGGGAGGGAGGAATGTGTAGGAAGACGGGGAGGGAGGGAGAGGGGGAGATAGAGGTAGGGAGAGAGAGAGGAAGACAGGGAGGGAGGAAGAGGGGGAGATAGAGGTAGGGAGAGAGAGAGGAAGACAGTGAGGGAGGAAGAGGGGGAGCGAGAGGGAGGAAGACGGAGGGAGGGAGGGAGAGAAGGAGAGAGAGGGAGGAAGACGGAGGGAGGGAGGGAGAGAAGGAGAGAGAGGGAGGAAGACAGAGGGAGGGAGGGAGAGAAGGAGAGGGATTGAGGAAGACAGGGAGGGATGGAGAGGGGGAGAGAGAGGCAGGAAGAGAGAGGAAGAAGGGAGAGCATGTCACTTCTCTAGTTGTGGCTCTCAGATGGTATTTCTAAAGCCTTCTTCTATAAACTTTACAGCAGTCTGGCCTGGTTTAGATGTTAAGTAGCAGTAACCATCTCTCAGGGACAGCAGTCTGGCCTGGTTTAGATGTTAAGTAGCAGTAACCATCTCTCAGGGACAGCAGTCTGGCCTGGTTTAGATGTTAAGTAGCAGTAACCATCTCTCAGGGACAGCAGTCTGGCCTGGTTTAGATGTTAAGTAGCAGTAACCATCTCTCAGGGACAGCAGTCTGGCCTAGTTTAGATGTTAAGTAGCAGTAACCATCTCTCAGGGACAGCAGTCTGGCCTAGTTTAGATGTTAAGTAGCAGTAACCATCTCTCAGGGACAGCAGTCTGGCCTAGTTTAGATGTTAAGTAGCAGTAACCATCTCTCAGGGACAGCAGTCTGGCCTGGTTTAGATGTTAAGTAGCAGTAACCATCTCTCAGGGACAGCAGTCTGGCCTGGTTCAGATGTTAAGTAGCAGTAACCATTTCTCAGGGACAGCAGTCTGGCCTGGTTCAGATGTTAAGTAGCAGTAACCATTTCTCAGGGACAGCAGTCTGGCCTGGTTTAGATGTTAAGTAGCAGTAACCATCTCTCAGGGACAGCAGTCTGGCCTGGTTTAGATGTTAAGTAGCAGTAACCATCTCTCAGGGACAGCAGTCTGGCCTGGTTTAGATGTTAAGTAGCAGTAACCATCTCTCAGGGACAGCAGTCTGGCCTGGTTTAGATGTTTAGTAGCAGTAACCATCTCTCAGGAACAGCAGTCTGGCCTGGTTCAGATGTTAAGTAGCAGTAACCATCTCAGGGACAGCAGTCTGGCCTGGTTTAGATGTTAAGTAGCAGTAACCATCTCTCAGGGACAGCAGTCTGGCCTGGTTTAGATGTTAAGTAGCAGTAACCATCTCTCAGGGACAGCAGTCTGGCCTGGTTTAGATGTTAAGCCAGTTAAGTAGCAGTAACCATCTCTCAGGGACAGCAGTCTGGCCTGGTTTAGATGTTAAGTAGCAGTAACCATCTCTCAGGGACAGCAGTCTGGCCTAGTTTAGATGTTAAGTAGCAGTAACCATCTCTCAGGGACAGCAGTCTGGCCTGGTTTAGATGTTAAGTAGCAGTAACCATCTCTCAGGGACAGCAGTCTGGCCTGGTTCAGATGTTAAGTAGCAGTAACCATTTCTCAGGGACAGCAGTCTGGCCTGGTTCAGATGTTAAGTAGCAGTAACCATTTCTCAGGGACAGCAGTCTGGCCTGGTTTAGATGTTAAGTAGCAGTAACCATCTCTCAGGGACAGCAGTCTGGCCTGGTTTAGATGTTAATTAGCAGTAACCATCTCTCAGGGACAGCAGTCTGGCCTGGTTTAGATGTTAAGTAGCAGTAACCATCTCTCAGGGACAGCAGTCTGGCCTGGTTTAGATGTTAAGTAGCAGTAACCATGTCTCAGGGACAGCAGTCTGCCCTGGTTTAGATGTTAAGTAGCAGTAACCATCTCTCAGGAACAGCAGTCTGGCCTGGTTTAGTGTTTAGTAGCAGTAACCATGTCTCAGGGACAGCAGTCTGGCCTGGTTTAGATGTTAAGTAGCAGTAACCATGTCTCAGGGACAGCAGTCTGGCCTGGTTTAGATGTTAAGTAGCAGTAACCATCTCCCAGGGACAGCAGTCTGGCCTGGTTTAGATGTTAAGTAGCAGTAACCATGTCTCAGGGACAGCAGTCTGGCCTGGTTTAGATGTTAAGTAGCAGTAACCATCTCTCAGGGACAGCAGTCTGGCCTGGTTTAGATGTTAAGTAGCAGTAACCATCTCTCAGGGACAGCAGTCTGGCCTGGTTTAGATGTTAAGTAGCAGTAACCATCTCTCAGGGACAGCAGTCTGGCCTGGTTTAGATGTTAAGTAGCAGTAACCATCTCTCAGGGACAGCAGTCTGGCCTGGTTTAGATGTTAAGTAGCAGTAACCATCTCTCAGGGACAGCAGTCTGGCCTGGTTTAGATGTTAAGTAGCAGTAACCATCTCTCAGGGACAGCAGTCTGGCCTGGTTTAGATGTTAAGTAGCAGTAACCATCTCTCGGGACAGCAGTCTGGCCTGGTTTAGATGTTAAGTAGCAGTAACCATCTAACAATCAGGTGACAGACATAAGTCTGGCCTGGTTTAGATGTTAAGTAGCAGTAACCATCTCTCTGGGACAGCAGTCTGGCCTGGTTCATTCACAGATGTTAAGTCTGACCTGCAGTTTAGACGCATCGCAGCAGTCTGGCCTGGTTTAGATGTTAAGTAGCAGTAACCATCTCTCAGGGACAGCAGTCTGGCCTGGTTTAGATGTTAAGTAGCAGTAACCATCTCTCAGGGACAGCAGTCTGGCCTGGTTTAGATGTTAAGTAGCAGTACACCATCTCTCAGGGGACAGCAGTCTGGCCTGGTTTAGATGTTAAGTAGCAGTAACCATCTCTCAGGGACAGCAGTCTGGCCTGGTTTAGATGTTAAGTAGCAGTAACCATCTCTCAGGGACAGCAGTCTGGCCTGGTTTAGATGTTAAGTAGCAGTAACCATCTCTCAGGGACAGCAGTCTGGCCTGGTTTAGATGTTAAGTAGCAGTAACCATCTCTCAGGGACAGCAGTCTGGCCTGGTTTAGATGTTAAGTAGCAGTAACCATGCTCTCAGGGACAGCAGTCTGGCCTGGTTTAGATGTTAAGTAGCAGTAACCATCTCTCAGGGACAGCAGTCTGGCCTGGTTTAGATGTTAAGTAGCAGTAACCATCTCTCAGGGACAGCAGTCTGGCCTAGTTTAGATGTTAAGTAGCAGTAACCATCTCTCAGGGACAGCAGTCTGGCCTGGTTTAGATGTTAAGTAGCAGTAACCATCTCTCAGGGACAGCAGTCTGGCCTGGTTTAGATGTTAAGTAGCAGTAACCATCTCTCAGGGACAGCAGTCTGGCCTGATTTAGATGTTAAGTAGCAGTAACCATCTCTCAGGGACAGCAGTCTGGCCTGGTTTAGATGTTAAGTAGCAGTAACCATCTCTCAGGGACAGCAGTCTGGCCTGGTTTAGATGTTAAGTAGCAGTAACCATCTCTCAGGGACAGCAGTCTGGCCTGGTTCAGATGTTAAGTAGCAGTAACCATCTCTCAGGGACAGCAGTCTGGCCTGGTTTAGATGTTAAGTAGCAGTAACCATCTCTCAGGGACAGCAGTCTGGCCTGGTTTAGATGTTAAGTAGCAGTAACCATCTCCAGGGACAGCAGTCTGGCCTGGTTTAGATGTTAAGTAGCAGTAACCATCTCCCAGGGACAGCAGTCTGGCCTGGTTTAGATGTTAAGTAGCAGTAACCATCTCTCAGGGACAGCAGTCTGGCCTGGTTTAGATGTTAAGTAGCAGTAACCATCTCTCAGGGACAGCAGTCTGGCCTGGTTCAGATGTTAAGTAGCAGTAACCATTTCTCAGGGACAGCAGTCTGGCCTGGTTTAGATGTTAAGTAGCAGTAACCATCTCTCAGGGACAGCAGTCTGGCCTGGTTTAGATGTTAAGTAGCAGTAACCATCTCTCAGGGACAGCAGTCTGGCCTGGTTTAGATGTTAAGTAGCAGTAACCATCTCTCAGGGACAGCAGTCTGGCCTGGTTTAGATGTTAAGTAGCAGTAACCATCTCTCAGGGACAGCAGTCTGGCCTGGTTTAGATGTTAAGTAGCAGTAACCATCTCTCAGGGACAGCAGTCTGGCCTGGTTTAGATGTTAAGTAGCAGTAACCATCTCTCAGGGACAGCAGTCTGGCCTGGTTTAGATGTTAAGTAGCAGTAACCATCTCTCAGGGACAGCAGTCTGGCCTGGTTTAGATGTTAAGTAGCAGTAACCATCTCTCAGGGACAGCAGTCTGGCCTGGTTTAGATGTTAACTCCTCACCTCCTCAACACAGTGGATCTGTAGCTGGGGGTCCAGTCTGTAGTCCAGGACAGTGTAAATGGTATTATGTATTAACATGTTAACTCCTCACCTCCTCAACACAGTGGATCTGTAGCTGGGGGTCCAGTCTGTAGTCCAGGACAGTGTAAATGGTATTATGTATTAACATGTTAACTCCTCACCTCCTCAACACAGTGGATCTGTAGCTGGGGGTCCAGTCTGTAGTCCAGGACAGTGTAAATGGTATTATGTATTAACATGTTAACTCCTCACCTCCTCAGCACAGTGGATCTGTAGCTGGACGTCCAGTCTGTAGTCCAGGACAGTGTAAATGGTATTATGTATTAACATGTTAACTCCTCACCTCCCCAACACAGTGGATCTGTAGCTGGGGGTCCAGTCTGTAGTCCAGGACAGTGTAAATGGTATTATGTATTAACATGTTAACTCCTCACCTCCTCAACACAGTGGATCTGTAGCTGGGGGTCCAGTCTGTAGTCCAGGACAGTGTAAATGGTATTATGTATTAACATGTTAACTCCTCACCTCCTCAACACAGTGGATCTGTAGCTGGGGGTCCAGTCTGTAGTCCAGGACAGTGTAAATGGTATTATGTATTAACATGTTAACTCCTCACCTCCTCAACACAGTGGATCTGTAGCTGGGGGTCCAGTCTGTAGTCCAGGACAGTGTAAATGGTATTATGTATTAACATGTTAACTCCTCACCTCCTCAACACAGTGGATCTGTAGCTGGGGGTCCAGTCTGTAGTCCAGGACAGTGTAAATGGTATTATGTATTAACATGTTAACTCCTCACCTCCTCAGCACAGTGGATCTGTAGCTGGGGGTCCAGTCTGTAGTCCAGGACAGTGTAAATGGTATTATGTATTAACATGTTAACTCCTCACCTCCTCAGCACAGTGGATCTGTAGCTGGGGGTCCAGTCTGTAGTCCAGGACAGTGTAAATGGTATTATGTATTAACATGTTAACTCCTCACCTCCTCAACACAGTGGATCTGTAGCTGGGGGTCCAGTCTGTAGTCCAGGACAGTGTAAATGGTATTATGTATTAACATGTTAACTCCTCACCTCCTCTGCACAGTGGATCTGTAGCTTGGGGTCCAGTCTGTAGTCCAGGACAGTGTAAATGGTATTATGTATTAACATGTTAACTCCTCACCTCCTCAGCACAGTGGATCTGTAGCTGGGGGTCCAGTCTGTAGTCCAGGACAGTGTAAATGGTATTATGTATTAACATGTTAACTCCTCACCTCCTCAACACAGTGGATCTGTAGCTGGGGGTCCAGTCTGTAGTCCAGGACAGTGTAAATGGTATTATGTATTAACATGTTAACTCCTCACCTCCTCAGCACAGTGGATCTGTAGCTGGGGGTCCAGTCTGTAGTCCAGGACAGTGTAAATGGTATTATGTATTAACATGTTAACTCCTCACCTCCTCAGCACAGTGGATCTGTAGCTGGGGGTCCAGTCTGTAGTCCAGGACAGTGTAAATGGTATTATGTATTAACATGTTAACTCCTCACCTCCTCAGCACAGTGGATCTGTAGCTGGGGGTCCAGTCTGTAGTCCAGGACAGTGTAAATGGTATTATGTATTAACATGTTAACTCCTCACCTCCTCAACACAGTGGATCTGTAGCTGGGGGTCCAGTCTGTAGTCCAGGACAGTGTAAATGGTATTATGTATTAACATGTTAACTCCTCACCTCCTCAGGACAGTGGATCTGTAGCTGGGGGTCCAGTCTGTAGTCCAGGACAGTGTAAATGGTATTATGTATTAACATGTTAACTCCTCACCTCCTCAACACAGTGGATCTGTAGCTGGGGGTCCAGTCTGTAGTCCAGGACAGTGTAAATGGTATTATGTATTAACATGTTAACTCCTCACCTCCTCAACACAGTGGATCTGTAGCTGGGGGTCCAGTCTGTAGTCCAGGACAGTGTAAATGGTATTATGTATTAACATGTTAACTCCTCACCTCCTCAACACAGTGGATCTACAGCTGGACGTCCAGTCTGTAGTCCAGGACAGTGTAAATGGTATTATGTATTAACATGTTAACTCCTCACCTCCTCAGCACAGTGGATCTGTAGCTGGGGGTCCAGTCTGTAGTCCAGGACAGTGTAAATGGTATTATGTATTAACATGTTAACTCCTCACCTCCTCAACACAGTGGATCTGTAGCTGGGGGTCCAGTCTGTAGTCCAGAACAGTGTAAATGGTATTATGTATTAACATGTTAACTCCTCACCTCCTCAGCACAGTGGATCTGTAGCTGGGGGTCCAGTCTGTAGTCCAGGACAGTGTAAATGGTATTATGTATTAACATGTTAACTCCTCACCTCCTCAACACAGTGGATCTGTAGCTGGACGTCCAGTCTGTAGTCCAGGACAGTGTAAATGGTATTATGTATCAACATGTTAACTCCTCACCTCCTCAACACAGTGGATCTGTAGCTGGACGTCCAGTCTGTAGTCCAGGACAGTGTAAATGGTATTATGTATTAACATGTTAACTCCTCACCTCCTCAACACAGTGGATCTGTAGCTGGGGGTCCAGTCTGTAGTCCAGGACAGTGTAAATGGTATTATGTATTAACATGTTAACTCCTCACCTCCTCAACACAGTGGATCTGTAGCTGGACGTCCAGTCTGTAGTCCAGGACAGTGTAAATGGTATTATGTATTAACATGTTAACTCCTCACCTCCTCAGCACAGTGGATCTGTAGCTGGGGGTCCAGTCTGTAGTCCAGGACAGTGTAAATGGTATTATGTATTAACATGTTAACTCCTCACCTCCTCAGCACAGTGGATCTGTAGCTGGGGGTCCAGTCTGTAGTCCAGCGCCGACTCGTGAAGGATCACTCTGATCTGGTCCTCACAGTCCGGAGAGAGACGCTGGTCGGCGTATTTAAGCTTCAGACAACCAATCACCTGGCCCTCCAGTTCACTGTCATCACTGGCCTTGTTCAGGATTGGCTGACAGAATTTAGGGATGTCTGCTTTACAGGCCTTTCTCAATATTGGGTTCAACCTGTAGTCTGAGAGAGAGGAAGACAACCAGAAATATGTTACCTGTGTTCTCTGTGAGAGTGTGTGTTACCTGTGAGAGTGTGTGTTACCTGTGTTCTCTGTGAGAGTGTGTGTGTGTGTGTGTTACCTGTGAGTGTGTGTGTTACCTGTGTTCTCTGTGAGAGTGTGTGTGTGTGTGTGTGTGTTACCTGTGAGAGTGTGTGTTACCTGTGTTCTCTGTGAGAGTGTGTGTGTGTGAGTGTGTGTGTTTACCTGTGAGAGTGTGTGTTACCTGTGTTCTCTGTGAGAGTGTGTGTTACCTGTGTTCTCTGTGAGAGTGTGTGTGTTACCTGTGTTCTCTGTGAGAGTGTGTGAGTGTGAGTGTGTGTGTTACCTGTGAGTGTGTGTGAGTGTGTGTGTTACCTGTGAGAGTGTGTGTTACTTGTGTTCTCTGTGAGTGTGTGTGTTACCTGTGTTCTCTGTGAGAGTGTGTGTGAGTGTGTGTTACCTGTGTTCTGTGTGATCTGTCTCTTGGTGATCATCTGTTTACATTTGGGATCCATCAGTTCAGAGAGCTTGTTCTGTTTCAGACACTGCAGCATGTTCTTAGTATCTGCATCCGTACAGAACCGCTGGAGAGAGGACCGGAGGGACAGAGAGGACAGGAGGGACAGAGAGGACAGGAGGGACAGAGAGAGAGAGAGAGAGAGAGAGGACAGGAGGGACAGAGAGGACAGGAGGGACAGGAGAGACAGAGAGGACAGGAGGGACAGAGAGGACAGGAGGGACAGAGAGGACAGGAGGGACAGAGAGGACCGGAGGGACAGAGAGGACCGGAGGGACAGAGAGGACAGGAGGGACAGAGAGGACCGGAGGGACAGAGAGGACAGGAGGGACAGAGAGGACCGGAGGGACAGAGAGGACCGGAGGGACAGAGAGAACCGGAGGGACAGAGAGGACAGGAGGGACAGAGAGGACCGGAGGGACAGAGAGGACAGGAGGGACAGAGAGGACCGGAGGGACAGAGAGGACCGGAGGGACAGAGAGGACAGGAGGGACAGAGAGGACAGGAGGGACAGGGAGGACAGGAGGGACAGAGAGGACAGGAGGGACAGAGAGGACAGGAGGGACAGAGAGGACAGGAGGGACAGAGAGAGAGAGAGAGAGGACAGGAGGGACAGAGAGGACAGGAGGGACAGAGAGGACAGGAGGGACAGAGAGGACAGGAGGGACAGAGAGGACAGAGAGAGAGAGAGGACAGGAGGGACAGAGAGAGAGAGGACAGGAGGGACAGAGACAGAGAGAGAGGACAGGAGGGACAGAGACAGAGAGAGAGGACAGGAGGGACAGAGACAGAGAGAGAGGACAGGAGGGACAGAGACAGAGAGGACAGGAGGGACAGAGAGAGAGGACAGGAGGGACAGAGAGAGAGGACAGGAGGGACAGAGAGAGAGGACAGGGGGGACAGAGAGATAGAGAGGACAGGAGGGACAGAGACAGAGAGAGAGGACAGGAGGGACAGAGAGAGACAGGACAGGAGGGACAGAGCCAGAGAGGACAGGAGGGACAGAGACAGAGAGGACAGGAGGGACAGAGAGAGAGAGGACAGGAGGGACAGAGAGAGAGAGGACAGGAGGGACAGAGAGAGAGAGGACAGGAGGGACAGAGACAGAGAGGACATGAGGGACAGAGAGAGAGAGGACAGGAGGGACAGAGAGAGAGAGGACAGGAGGGACAGAGAGAGAGAGGACAGGAGGGACAGAGACAGAGAGGACAGGAGGGACAGAGACAGAGAGAGAGGACAGGAGGGACAGAGACAGAGAGGACAGGAGGGACAGAGAGAGAGAGGACAGGAGGGACAGAGAGGACAGGAGGGACAGAGAGAGAGAGAGAGGACAGGAGGGACAGAGAGGACAGGAGGGACAGAGACAGAGAGGACAGGAGGGACAGAGACAGAGAGAGAGGACAGGAGGGACAGAGAGAGAGAGGACAGGAGGGACAGAGAGAGAGGACAGGAGGGATAGACAGAGAGGACAGGGGGGGACAGAGAGAGAGAGAAAGGGACAGAGAGAGAGAGAGAGAGAAAGGGACAGAGAGAGGGACAGAGAGAGGGACAGAGAGAGGGACAGAGAGAGAGAGAGAGGACAGGAGGGACAGAGAGAGAGGACAGGAGGGACAGAGACAGAGAAGTTAAAGGTAGGTAGAGGAAACAGGCCTAGAATATTTTCTTTAACATTTTCTTAGCATCCGCACAGAACCAATAATACATGGAGGGGGGGGGGGGGAGACCAAAACACCTGCAGCTCTGTGGTACGCTGGGTCAGTACATAGCCAATGGTAGGTACAGCTCATCCCTTGGCAGTAGTACTGTAGATTACTTTATCAATGACCTCAACCCAGAGTCTCTCAGTGTTCACAGTCAGCCCACTGACACCCCTATCAGACCACAGCACAATCACAGTCTACCTGAACAGAGCCATACTCAATCATGAGGCATCAACTTGCCGAGTTAAATAATAATCAAATCAAAGCCGAATAAACGGCATACTGTGTAGAAAGAAGCTATTTCAGGTCTCCAGAGATGTTAGATTGGGTTCAAGTCCTGGCTCTGGCTGGAACACACAAGGACATTCAGAGACTTGTCCCAAAGCCACTCCTGTGTTGTCTTGGCTGTGTGCTTAGGATCGTTGTCCTGTTGGAAGGTGAACCTTCACCCCAGTCTGAGGTCCTGGGCGCTTCGGGACAAGTCTCTGAATGTCCTTGAGTGGCCCAGCCAGAGCCCGGACTTGAACCCGATCAAACATCTCTGGAGACCCTGAAAATAGCTGTGCAGCGACGCTCCCCATCCAACCTGACGGAGCTTGAGAGGATCTGCAGAGAAGAATGGGAGAAACTCCCCAAATACAGGTGTGCCAAGCTTGTAGCGTCATACCCAAGAAGACATGAGGCTGTAATTGCTGTCAAAGGTGCTTCAACAAAGTACTGAGTAAAGGGTCTGAATAGACGACTAGAGGCTGTCAGTATTGCAGGGTTAGAATACTTATGTAAATTAGATATTTTAGAATTTTATATTCAATACATTTGCGAACATTTAAAAAACAACATGTTTTGACTTTGTCATTATGGGGTATTGTGATGTCATTATGGGGTATTGTGATGTCATTATGGGGTATTGTGATGTCATTATGGGGTATTGTGTGTAGATGGGTTTTTATTTATTATTATTTATTCGTTGTGAATTCAGGCTGTAAGAACAACAACACAGGGTTGTTACACTTTCTGTAGACACTCTACCCCCCCCCAACACCCCCTACCCCCCTACCCCCCCAACACCCCCTACCCCCCTACCCCCCCAACACCCCCTACCCCCCCAACACCCCCTACCCCCCTACCCCCCCAACACCCCCTACCCCCCCAACACCCCCTACCCCCCTACCCCCCCAACACCCCCTACCCCCCCAACACCCCCTACATCACCCTACCCCCCTACACTCTACACCCCCCCCTACCCCCCCAACACCCCCCTACCCCCCTACACTCTACACCCCCCCTACCCCCCCAACACCCCCTACATCCCCCTACCCCCCTACACTCTACACCCCCCCTACCCCCCCAACACCCCCCTACCCCCCTACACTCTACCCCCCCCAACACCCCCTACCCCCCCTACCCCCCCAACACCCCCTACCCCCCCAACACCCCCTACATCCCCCCTACCCCCCCAACACCCCCTACACTCTACACCCCCCCTACCCCCCCCAACACCCCCTACATCCCCCTACCCCCTACACTCTACACCCCCCCTACCCCCCAACACCCCCCTACCCCCCTACACTCTACATCCCCCCTACCCCCCCAACACCCCCTATATCCCCCCTACCCACCCTACACCCCCCTACCCCCCTACACTCTACACCCCCCCTACCCCCCCAACACCCCCTACATCCCCCCTACCCACCCTACACCCCCCCTACCCCCCCAACACCCCCCAACACCCCCTACATCCCCCCTACCCACCCTACACCCCCCTACCCCCCTACACTCTACATCCCCCCTACCCCCCCAACACCCCCTACATCCCCCCTACCCACCCTACACCCCCCTACCCCCCTACACTCTACACCCCCCCTACCCCCCCAACACCCCCTACATCCCCCCTACCCACCCTACACCCCCCTACCCCCCTACACTCTACATCCCCCCTACCCCCCCTACACCCCCTACACCCATACCCTCCCTATGGCGGTGTCCCCCTCACCACGGTCACACGGCGGTGTCCCCCCTCACCACAGTCACACGGCGGTGTCCCCCCTCACCACGGTCACACGGCGGTGTCCCCCCTCACCACGGTCACACGGCGGTGTCCCCCCTCACCACGGTCACACGGCGGTGTCCCCCTCACCACGGTCACACGGCGGTGTCCCCCTCACCACGGTCACACGGCGGTGTCCCCCTCACCACGGTCACACGGCGGTGTCCCCCTCACCACGGTCACACGGCGGTGTCCCCCTCACCACAGTCACACGGCGGTGTCCCCCTCACCACAGTCACACGGCGGTGTCCCCCTCACCACAGTCACACGGCGGTGTCCCCCTCACCACAGTCACACGGCGGTGTCCCCCTCACCACAGTCACACGGCGGTGTCCCCCTCACCACAGTCACACGGCGGTGTCCCCCTCACCACAGTCACACGGCGGTGTCCCCCTCACCACAGTCACATGGCGGTGTCCCCCCTCACAACAGTCACACGGCGGTGTCACCCTCACCACAGTCACACGGCGGTGTCCCCCTCACCACAGTCACATGGCGGTGTCCCCCCTCACAACAGTCACACGGCGGTGTCCCCCCTCACAACAGTCACACGGCGGTGTCCCCCCTCACAACAGTCACACGGCGGTGTCCCCCCTCACAACAGTCACACGGCGGTGTCCCCCCTCACAACAGTCACACGGCGGTGTCCCCCCTCACAACAGTCACACGGCGGTGTCCCCCTCACAACAGTCACACGGCGGTGTCCCCCCTCACAACAGTCACATGGCGGTGTCCCCCCTCACAACAGTCACACGGCGGTGTCACCCTCACCACAGTCACACGGCGGTGTCCCCCTCACCACAGTCACATGGCGGTGTCCCCCCTCACAACAGTCACACGGCGGTGTCCCCCCTCACAACAGTCACACGGCGGTGTCCCCCCTCACAACAGTCACATGGCGGTGTCCCCCTCACCACAGTCACACGGCGGTGTCCCCCCTCACAACAGTCACACGGCGGTGTCCCCCCTCACAACAGTCACATGGCGGTGTCCCCCCTCACAACAGTCACACGGCGGTGTCCCCCCTCACAACAGTCACACGGCGGTGTCCCCCCTCACAACAGTCACACGGCGGTGTCCCCCCTCACAACAGTCACACGGCGGTGTCCCCCCTCACAACAGTCACACGGCGGTGTCCCCCCTCACCACAGTCACACGGCGGTGTCCCCCTCACCACAGTCACACGGCGGTGTCCCCCCTCACCACAGTCACACGGCGGTGTCCCCCTCACCACAGTCACACGGCGGTGTCCCCCCTCACAACAGTCACACGGCGGTGTCCCCCTCACAACAGTCACACGGCGGTGTCCCCCTCACCACAGTCACACGGCGGTGTCCCCCCTCACCACAGTCACACGGCGGTGTCCCCCTCACCACAGTCACACGGCGGTGTCCCCCCTCACCACAGTCACGCGGCGGTGGCCCCCTCACCACAGTCACACGGCGGTGTCCCCCTCACCAACAGTCACGCGGCGGTGGCCCCCTCACCACAGTCACACGGCGGTGTCCCCCCTCACCACAGTCACGCGGCGGTGGCCCCCCTCACCACAGTCACACGGCGGTGGTCCCCCTCACCACAGTCACACGGCGGTGTCCCCCCTCACAACAGTCACACGGCGTTGTCCCCCTCACCACAGTCACACGGCGGTGGCCCCCTCACCACAGTCACACGGCGGTGTCCCCCCTCACAACAGTCACACGGCGGTGTCCCCCCTCACAACAGTCACACGGCGGTGTCCCCCCTCACCACAGTCACACGGCGGTGTCCCCCCTCACAACAGTCACACGGCGGTGTCCCCCCTCACAACAGTCACACGGCGGTGTCCCCCCTCACCACAGTCACACGGCGGTGTCCCCCCTCACCACAGTCACACGGCGGTGTCCCCCTCACCACAGTCACACGGCGGTGTCCCCCTCACCACAGTCACACGGCGGTGTCCCCCTCACCACAGTCACACGGCGGTGTCCCCCCTCACCACAGTCACACGGCGGTGTCCCCCCTCACCTTTATCATCTGCTTGCAGACCCTCATGAGTTGGTAGTCCAGTTCTGGATCCAGCATCTCTCCTTCCTGTCGTTGAAACACCCTCTGGTGACACTGCTGAGACAGCTGCTTCTTCCTCTCCTTTAAACACTCCATCATCTGAGCGTTACCGAACACCACGTTGGAGCAGAGCCTCCCGATGTCCGTCTTACACACCTCATACAACTCAGGTTCCAGACGAATGTCCTCTGACTGCAGAGAGAGAAGAGAGGAGGAGAGGACAGGGGAGAGAAAAGAGAGGAGAGGAGGGAGGAGAGAGGAGGAGAGGAGGGAGGAGAGAGAAAGGAGGAGAAATGAGAGGAGAAAAAGGATGTATTTACCTCATTTGTTTGATATGAATAGTTGACAATGAATATTTACCAAATAGGACGACATGTCTGTCCTGCTAATGCTGTGTTCTAATGGTCTCCTGGTTCCCTGCAGCTAACCTGGCAGGACGGTCACCAGAGATGGAGCTGACAGATGACTGGTTCCCTGCAGCTAACCTGGCAGGACGGTCACCAGAGATGGAGCTGACAGATGACTGGTTCCCTGCAGCTAACCTGGCAGGACGGTCACCAGAGATGGAGCAGACAGATGACTGGTTCCCTGCAGCTAACCTGGCAGGACGGTCACCAGAGATGGAGCTGACAGATGACTGGTTCCCTGCAGCTAACCTGGCAGGACGGTCACCAGAGATGGCTGGAGCTGACAGATGACTGGTTCCCTGCAGCTAACCTGGCAGGACGGTCACCAGAGATGGAGCTGACAGATGACTGGTTCCCTGCAGCTAACCTGGCAGGACGGTCACCAGAGATGGAGCTGACAGATGACTGGTTCCCTGCAGCTAACCTGGCAGGACGGTCACCAGAGATGGAGCTGACAGATGACTGGTTCCCTGCAGCTAACCTGGCAGGACGGTCACCAGAGATGGCTGGAGCTGACAGATGACTGGTTCCCTGCAGCTAACCTGGCAGGACGGTCACCAGAGATGGAGCTGACAGATGACTGGTTCCCTGCAGCTAACCTGGCAGGACGGTCACCAGAGATGGAGCTGACAGATGACTGGTTCCCTGCAGCTAACCTGGCAGGACGGTCACCAGAGATGGAGCTGACAGATGACTGGTTCCCTGCAGCTAACCTGGCAGGACGGTCACCAGAGATGGAGCTGACAGATGACTGGTTCCCTGCAGCTAACCTGGCAGGACGGTCACCAGAGATGGCTGGAGCTGACAGATGACTGGTTCCCTGCAGCTAACCTGGCAGGACGGTCACCAGAGATGGCTGGAGCTGACAGATGACTGGTTCCCTGCAGCTAACCTGGCAGGACGGTCACCAGAGATGGCTGGAGCTGACAGATGACTGGTTCCCTGCAGCTAACCTGGCAGGACGGTCACCAGAGATGGCTGGAGCTGACAGATGACTGGTTCCCTGCAGCTAACCTGGCAGGACGGTCACCAGAGATGGCTGGAGCTGACAGATGACTGGTTCCCTGCAGCTAACCTGGCAGGACGGTCACCAGAGATGGCTGGAGCTGACAGATGAGTTAAAGATGAGTTAAAGACTGTCCAACAGCTTGGTCAGGCCTAATAAGGACTCCACAGGGCCAAGTTGTAACAGAGGAGTAACTCTCCCCATCTCCAGGTCCTCTACTCTGAGTTGTAACAGAGGAGTAACTCTCCCCATCTCCAGGTCCTCTACTCTGAGTTGTAACAGAGGAGTAACTCTCACCATCTCCAGGTCCTCTACTCTGAGTTGTAACAGAGGAGTAACTCTCACCATCTCCAGCTCCTCCAATCTGAGTTGTAACAGAGGAGTAACTCTCCCCATCTCCAGGTCCTCTACTCTGAGTTGTAACAGAGGAGTAACTCTCACCATCTCCAGCTCCTCTACTCTGAGTTGTAACAGAGGAGTAACTCTCACCATCTCCAGCTCCTCTACTCTGAGTTGTAACTCTCCCCATCTCCAGCTCCTCTACTCTGAGTTGTAACAGAGGAGTAACTCTCACCATCTCCAGCTCCTCTACTCTGAGTTGTAACAGAGGAGTAACTCTCACCATCTCAAGCTCCTCTACTCTGAGTTGTAACAGAGGAGTAACTCTCCCCATCTCCAGCTCCTCTACTCTGAGTTGTAACAGAGGAGTAACTCTCACCATCTCCAGCTCCTCTACTCTGAGTTGTAACAGAGGAGTAACTCTCCCCATCTCCAGGTCCTCTACTCTGAGTTGTAACTCTCCCCATCTCCAGCTCCTCTACTCTGAGTTGTAACAGAGGAGTAACTCTCACCATCTCCAGCTCCTCTACTCTGAGTTGTAACAGAGGAGTAACTCTCACCATCTCCAGCTCCTCTACTCTGAGTTGTAACAGAGGAGTAACTCTCACCATCTCCAGCTCCTCTACTCTGAGTTGTAACAGAGGAGTAACTCTCACCATCTCCAGCTCCTCTACTCTGAGTTGTAACAGAGGAGTAACTCTCACCATCTCCAGCTCCTCTACTCTGAGTTGTTTCCGACACTTGAGAGAGACGCGCTGCTCCTTGACGTCCTGCAGAGTGTCGTTCCTCACTGTGGTACTGAGACAGATCACTACATCCACCCTGAGGACAGACAGAGAGACAGATCACTACATCCACCCTGAGGACAGACAGAGAGAGAGACAGATCACTACATCCACCCTGAGGACAGACAGAGACAGAGACAGATCACTACATCCACCCTGAGGACAGACAGAGACAGAGACAGAGACACGGAGACAGAGGGTGAATTAGTAACAACACTGTGGTACTGAGACAGATCACTACATCCACCCTGGGGGACAGACAGAGAGAGAGACAGATCACTACATCCACCCTGAGGACAGACAGAGACAGAGACAGAGACACGGAGACAGAGGGTGAATTAGTAACAACACTGTGGTACTGAGACAGATCACTACATCCACCCTGAGGACAGACAGAGACAGAGACACGGAGACAGAGGGTGAATTAGTAACAACACTGTGGTACTGAGACAGATCACTACATCCACCCTGAGGACAGACAGAGACAGAGACAGAGACACGGAGACAGAGGGTGAATTAGTAACAACACTGTGGTACTGAGACAGATCACTACATCCACCCTGAGGACAGACAGAGACAGAGACAGAGACACGGAGACAGAGGGTGAATTAGTAACAACACTGTGGTACTGAGACAGATCACTACATCCACCCTGAGGACAGACAGAGACAGAGACAGAGACACGGAGACAGAGGGTGAATTAGTAACAACACTGTGGTACTGAGACAGATCACTACATCCACCCTGAGGACAGACAGAGACAGAGACAGAGACACGGAGACAGAGGGTGAATTAGTAACAACACTGTGGTACTGAGACAGATCACTACATCCACCCTGAGGACAGACAGAGACAGAGACAGAGACACGGAGACAGAGGGTGAATTAGTAACAACACTGTGGTACTGAGACAGATCACTACATCCACCCTGAGGACAGACAGAGACAGAGACAGAGACACGGAGACAGAGGGTGAATTAGTAACAACACTGTGGTACTGAGACAGATCACTACATCCACCCTGAGGACAGACAGAGACAGAGACAGAGACACGGAGACAGAGGGTGAATTAGTAACAACACTGTGGTACTGAGACAGATCACTACATCCACCCTGAGGACAGACAGAGACAGAGACAGAGACACGGAGACAGAGGGTGAATTAGTAACAACACTGTGGTACTGAGACAGATCACTACATCCACCCTGAGGACAGACAGAGACAGAGACAGAGACACGGAGACAGAGGGTGAATTAGTAAGTGGAAGATCCAAACCATGAAAAGTAATAGTGATGGAAATGACTCTGTAACTGTCAGCACACACTATATAGGGAATAGGGAGCCATTGGGACTGGTCATAAGTAGTGCACTATATAGGGAATAGGGAGCCATTGGGACCGGTTCTGACTCACTTCTTCTTGATGTTGGGGCAGAGTTTGAGCACGTCCTCTTTACACGCCATCTTGAACTTGTAGGAGAAACGAAAGTCCTTCATCTGGATCTGAGGAGGAGGAGATGGAGTCAGTCAGGGTTGATTATATACAACGGCCGGTCATCAAATACAGCTACGCATAAGCCTGTGTCTCCCCATCTACCGGTTTACATCGCCTCACATCCTACCGGTTTACATCACCTCACATCCTACCGGTTTACATCGCCTCACATCCTACCGGTTTACATCGCCTCACATCCTACCGGTTTACATCGCCTCACATCCTACCGGTTTACATCGCCTCACATCCTACCGGTTTACATCGCCTCCCCTCCTACCGGTTTACATCGCCTCACATCCTACCGGTTTACATCGCCTCACATCCTACCGGTTTACATCGCCTCACATCCTACCGGTTTACATCGCCTCACATCCTACCGGTTTACATCGCCTCCCCTCCTACCGGTTTACATCGCCTCACATCCTACCGGTTTACATCGCCTCACATCCTACCGGTTTACATCGCCTCACATCCTACCGGTTTACATCACCTCACATCCTACCGGTTTACATCGCCTCACATCCTACCGGTTTACATCACCTCCCCTCCTACCGGTTTACATCACCTCCCCTCCTACCGGTTTACATCGCCTCACATCCTACCGGTTTACATCACCTCACATCCTACCGGTTTACATCACCTCCCCTCCTACCGGTTTACATCACCTCCCATCCTACCGGTTTACATCACCTCACATCCTACCGGTTTACATCGCCTCCCCTCCTACCGGTTTACATCGCCTCACATCCTACCGGTTTACATCACCTCACATCCTACCGGTTTACATCACCTCCCCTCCTACCGGTTTACATCACCTCCCCTCCTACCGGTTTACATCGCCTCACATCCTACCGGTTTACATCACCTCACATCCTACCGGTTTACATCGCCTCACATCCTACCGGTTTACATCACCTCACATCCTACCGGTTTACATCACCTCACATCCTACCGGTTTACATCACCTCACATCCTACCGGTTTACATCACCTCACATCCTACCGGTTTACATCACCTCAGAGTAGAGGACCTTGAGATGGTGAGATACTCCTCTGTTATGGGAGGTGCCCTGAAAGTGCCCTGAAGGATGAGTGTGTGGTGTGTGTGAGATTCTGTGGATTATTCAGAGAGATAGTGAGTGTGTGAGTCAGGGCATTCAGTTCATTTGGGGGGGGGGGGGTCATAGTGAGGTCAACAGCTCCTTGGTCCGTGTTGTCATAGCGACAGCGACCCGCCAGCTGTGTGTACATGAGTCAGTGTGCGTGTTGTCATAGCGACAGTGACCCACCAGCTGGAAGTGTGTAACTCCCACGGTACACTTGCTGTTCATCTCCTTCTGGTGTTTGTTCTGGACCAGACACTCCATCAGATCCCCTGTATCCACCTGGTTGTCAGATACATCCTGGAGGAGAGAGAGGAGAGAGATGTGTTTGTTGGGATATCTTGTTTTTAGATTTTGGACCTGCCAAAAGAGGAGAATCTGTTCTGAGGTCAGGCAGAGTGAGAGAGCTGAGTTCTGGATCTGTTGGAACTTACATGGCAGTGAGTCTGGATGACAGGTTGACAAGCCCGGATCAGCAGGGCCTCAATATGAATGTCCTATCACAGCAGAGAGACCATGTCAGCCACAGACATTCATATACAGAGATACGTCACACATACAGAATGGTTGGCAGCCTTGATAAAGATGTCCTATCACAGCAGAGAGACCATGTCAGCCAGAGACATTCATATACAGAGATACATCATACAGAATGGTTGGCACCCTTGATAAAGATGACCAAAAAAGACTGGATAAAATAACACAAATATGGAGAATTGGGAAACGATTCAGATCATGACTTTTTACAGTTTGTTACTTTACAGCCTTATTCTAAAATGGATTTAAACAGAAATTATCCCTCAATCTACACACAATACCCCATAATGACAAAGCAAACACAGGTTAAGAAATGTTTGCAAATTTATTGCAAATAAAAAACTGAAAAATGACAATTACATAAGTATTCAGACCCTTTACTCAGTACTTTGCTAAAGAACCTTTGGCAGCGATTACAGCCTTGAGTCTTCTTGGGTATGACGCTACAAGCTTGGCACACCTGTATTTGGGGAGTTTCTCCCATTCTTCTCTGCAGATCCTCTCAAGCTCCGTCAGGTTGGATGGGGAGCATCGCTACACAGCTATTTTCAGGTCTCTCCTGAGATGTTGGATCGGGTTCAAGTCCGTGTTCTGGCTGGGCCACTCAAGGACATTCAGAGACTTGTCCTGAAGACTCTCCTGCATTGTCTTGGCTAAGTGCTTAGGGTCGTTGTCCTGTTGGAAGGTGAACCTTCACCCCAGTCTGAGGTCCTGAGCGCTCTGGAGCAGGTTTTCATCAAGGATCTCTCTGTACTTTGCTCCGTTCATCTTTCCCTCGATCCTTACTAGTCTCTCAGTCCCTGCTGCTGAAAAACATTCCCACAGCATGATGCTGCCACCACCATGCTTCACCGTAGGGATGGTGCCATGTTTCCTCCAGACGTGATGCTTGGCATTCAGGCCAAAGAGTTCAATCTTGGTTTCATCAGACCAGAGAATCTTGCTTGTCATGGTTTGAGAGTCTTTAGGTTCCTTTTGGCAAACTCCAAGCGGGCTGTCATGTGCCTTCTACTGAGGAGTGGCTTCCGTCAGGCAATTCTACCATAAAGGCCTGATTGGTGGAGTGATGCAGAAAAGGTTGTCCTTCTGGAAGGTTCTCCCAACTCCACATAGGAACCCTAGAGCTCTGTCATAGTAACCATTGGGTTCTTAGTCACCTCCCTGACCAAGGCCCTTCTCCCGATTCCTCAGTTTGGCTGGGCGGCCAGCTCAAGGAAGAGTCTTGGTGGTTCCAAACTTCTTCCATTTAAGAATGATGGAGGCCACTGTGTTCTTGTGGACCTTCAATGCTGCAGAAATGTTTTGGTACCCTTCCCCAGATCTGTGCCTCAACACATTCCTGTCTCGGAGCTCTACGGACAATTCCTTCGACTTCATGGCTTGGTTTTATCTCTGACATGCACTGTCAACTGTGGAACCTTTATTTAGACAGGTGTGTGCCTTTCAAAATCATGTCCAATCAGTTGAATTTACCACAGGTGGAGTCCAATCAAGTTGTAGAAACATCTCAAGGATGATCAATGGAAACAGGATGTACCTGAGCTCAATTTCAAGTCTCAGATCAAAGGGTCTGAATACTTATGTAAATAAGCTGTTTTTTTTTTAATACATTTGCAAAAATGTCTAAAAACCTGTTTTCGCTAATATAGCTCATACAATATAATATAGTAGTAATATAACTCATACTATATAATATAGTAGTAATATAGCTCATACAATATAATATAGTAGTAATATAGCTCATACTACATAATAGTACTATACTATATAATATAGCACTACTATAACTCATACTATATAATATAGCACTACTGTAACTCATACTATATAATATAGCACTAATATAACTCATACTATATAATATAGTACTACTGTAACTCATACTATATAATATAGTACTAATGTAACTCATACTATATAATATAGCACTAATATAACTCACACTATATCATATAGTACTAATATAGCTCATACTATATCATATAGTACTAATGTAACTCATACTATATAATATAGCACTAATATAACTCACACTATATCATATAGTACTAATATAGCTCATACTATATCATATAGTACTAATGTAACTCATACTATATAATATAGTAATAATATGACTCATACTATATAATATAGTAATAATAACCTATACTATATAATATAGTACTAATATAGCTCATAATATATAATATAGTAATAATATGACTCATACTATATCATATAGTACTACTATAACTCATACTATATAATATAACACTAATATAACTCATACTATATAGTAATAATATAGTTTGGTATTTGTGTAATTTATTTTATCCAGTCTTTTTTGCTCATCTTTATCAAGGGTGCCAACCATTCTGGAGCCCCCTGTACGTCCAACATGCAGACAGTGATAGTGGTGCCAACCATTCTGGAGCCCCCTGTACGTCCATCATGCAGACAGTGATAGTGGTGCCAATAATTCTGGAGCCTCCTGTACGTCCATCATGCAGACAGTGATAGTGGTGCCAATAATTCTGGAGCCTCCTGTACGTCCATCATGCAGACAGTGATAGTGGTGCCAATAATTCTGGAGCCCCCTGTACGTCCATCATGCAGACAGTGATAGTGGTGCCAACCATTCTGGAGCCTCCTGTACGTCCAACATGCAGACAGTGATAGTGTACCTCAGACTGCAGCTCTGTCAGGTTGCCCACCACCTCTCCACACCCTGACAGCAGGTCTTCCAGGTGGTCCTGCAGACACTCCAACTCCTAGAACACACACACCATCACAACACCATCACACGCCGTCACACACCGTCACACACACCATCACAACGCCATCACACACCATCACACACACCATCACAACACCATCACACACACCATCACAACGCCATCACACACACCATCACACACCATCACACACACCATCACACACACCATCACAACGCCATCACACACACCATCACACACACCATCACAACGCCATCACACACACCATCACAACGCCATCACACACACCATCACACATCATCACACACACCATCACACACACCATCACAACACCATCACAACGCCATCACACACACCATCACACACACCATCACACACGCCATCACACACGCCAACACACACCATCACAACACCATCACAACACCATCACAACGCCATCACACACACCATCACACACACCATCACACACACCATCACACACGCCAACACACACCATCACAACGCCATCACACACACCATCACACACCATCACACACACCATCACAACGCCATCACACACACCATCACACACACCATCACAACGCCATCACACACACCATCACAACGCCATCACACACACCATCACACATCATCACACACACCATCACATACACCATCACAACACCATCACAACGCCATCACACACACCATCACACACACCATCACACACACCATCACACACGCCATCACACACGCCAACACACACCATCACAACACCATCACAACACCATCACAACGCCATCACACACACCATCACACACACCATCACAACGCCGTCACACACGCCGTCACACACGCAGTCTTCATATACATCAAGCAAACACAGTCAGTATTTGAGAAGCCAAGGGCAGTAATACATGATTGTCTATGGAGAGATACATCAAGCAGACACAGTCAGTATTTGAGAAGCCAAGGGCAGTAATACATGATTGTCTATGGAGAGATACATCAACCAGACACAGTCAGTATTTGAGAAGCCAAGGGCAGTAATACATGATTGTCTATGGAGAGATACATCAACCAGACACAGTCAGTATTTGAGAAGCCAAGGGCAGTAATACATGATTGTCTATGGAGAGATACATCAACCAGACACAGTCAGTATTTGAGAAGCCAAGGGCAGTAATACATGATTGTCTATGGAGAGATACCAAACCTTGAAGGAGAGGTGGAAGTAGCCTTGGCTGGTATAGACCGTATACCAGGGGACTTACAATATCCTCAAAACTATTGATTTGAAGTTTTCAATAAAAAGGTGATTAATTGTAGCTACTATGCTGCTGTTCCTCCTCTGTTCTCCCCCCCCTCTGCTCTGTGGACACATGCTGCTGTTCCTCCTCTGGTCTTCCCCCCTCTGCTCTGTATACACATGCTGCTGTTCCTCCTCTGTTCTTCCCCCCTCTGCTCTGTGGACACATGCTGCTGTTCCTCCTCTGTTCTTCCCCCACTCTGCTCTGTGTACACGTGCTGCTATTCCTCCTCTGGTCTTCCCCCCTCTGCTGCTCTTCCTTCAGAAAAGCCTGCATCACAACTTTGTTCATTTGCACAATTTCTCTCGTTCACTTTCTCTTGTAAATGTCCACACTCACCGACAATGACATTCGGTAGCTACTAGCTATGCTAACATTTACTAGCTATGCTTAGCTACTAGCTATGCTAACATTTACTAGCTATGCTAACATTTACTAGCTATGCTAACATTTACTAGCTATGCTAACATTTACTAGCTATGCTAACATTTACTAGCTATGCTAACATTTACTAGCTATGCTTGTATAGCTTAATGAGCTGGATTTACCTGTTTTCGCTCATTAGCATTTAGCTAACAGCTTCTATGTGATTTCCCTATCAGTTTGTGCTTATTTTGTTAGCATTCTGGTAAGAGGCCCAATGGCTCTGCAGGTATGAGAGAAGAACGGTATGGACATCTGGATACCGCCCCAGCCTACTACAAGCCTATGTGGAAGGATCTGATGGTTATGACACATTGGGAGAACCTTTATTGGTCGCTCTCCCAGAATGCCCAGGGGTTGGTTTAAGACATTGGCAGCTCTCCCAGAATGCCAAGGGGTTGGTTTAGGACATTGGCCGATCTCCCAGAATGCCCAGGGGTTGGTTTAGGACATTGGCCGATCTCCCAGAATGCCCAGGGGTTGGTTTAGGACATTGGCAGATCTCCCAGAATGCCCAGGAGCTGATTTAGGACATTTAGTGCTGATTCTCCACCCTTTTTTAGTAGTGTGCAAGTGCACACTATCTCATGGATTTAGAAGGATCTGACTGGCGTACCCATTGGCTGGAAGGGGTTGTCCACCATTCTTAACTCCATGTGAGAAAGTGTGCAGATTTACACTTTGGGGGAATTGGGATGAAGCCAAAGTCTCTGTCAGGTAAAGCTGTCCTCCTACCTGGTCGGTCATACAGCGCGCGCGCGTGTGTGTGTGTGTGTGTGTGTGTGTGTGTGTGTGTGTGTGTGTGTGTGTGTGTGTGTGTGTGTGTGTGTGTGTGTGTGTGTGTGTGTGTGTGTGTGTGTGTGTGTGTGTTACCTGTCCCGTGCCAGTCTTGTCACTGCACCACTTCCCCAGGTCAGTCAAACATCGCTTCTGGAGATTAGGGTCCAGTTTCACATCTAGCGCCCTCTGGTGGAGGATCCTCTGTACCTCCACCTTACAGTCACGAGATAGCTACACATACACACACAGGGTACACACACACATACACACACAGGGTACACACACACACACACACAGGGTACACACACACACACACACAGGGTACACACACACACACACACACACACACACACACACACACACACACACACACACACACACACACACACACACACACAGGGTACACACACACACACACACACAGGGTACACACACACACACACACACATTAGTGATATACACACATACCACTGGAAGGTAATTTTTATAACAGAACAGATAGATGGGATGATCACTGGGTACCAGGATGTCATCTGGTCAGACAATATTGTAGCCATTTATGTCCATCAGATTCAGCACGGGGCTTTAAGAACAATCACTGTCTTTACCAACCACCACCTACCACTGTCTTTACCAACCACCACCTACCACTGTCATTACCAACCACCACCTACCACCTACCACTGTCTTTACCAACCACCACCACCACCTACCACTGTCTTTACCAACCACCACCACCACCTACCACTGTCTTTACCAACCACCACCACCTACCACTGTCATTACCAACCACCACCACCACCTACCACTGTCATTACCAACCACCACCTACCACCTACCACTGTCTTTACCAACCACCACCTACCACTGTCATTACCAACCACCACCTACCACCTACCACTGTCTTTACCAACCACCACCACCACCTACCACTGTCATTACCAACCACCACCACCTACCACTGTCATTACCAACCACCACCACCACCTACCACTGTCATTACCAACCACCACCTACCACCTACCACTGTCTTTACCAACCACCACCACCAACTACCACTGTCATTACCAACCACCACCACCTACCACTGTCATTACCAACCACCACCACCACCTACCACTGTCTTTACCAACCACCACCACCACCTACCACTGTCATTACCAACCACCACCACCACCTACCACTGTCATTACCAACCACCACCACCACTGTCTTTACCAACCACCACCTACCACTGTCTTTACCAACCACCACCTACCACTGTCTTTACCAACCACCACCTACCACTGTCTTTACCAACCACCACCTACCACTGTCTTTACCAACCACCACCACCACCACCACCTACCACTGTCATTACCAACCACCACCACCTACCACTGTCTTTACCAACCACCACCTACCACTGTCATTACCAACCACCACCACCACCTACCACTGTCTTTACCAACCACCACCTACCACTGTCTTTACCAATCACCACCTACCACTGTCTATACCAACCACCACCTACCACTGTCTTTACCAATCACCACCTACCACTGTCTATACCAACCACCACCTACCACTGTCTTTACCAATCACCACCTACCACTGTCTTTACCAACCACCACCTACCACTGTCTTTACCAATCACCACCTACCACTGTCTATACCAACCACCACCTACCACTGTCTTTACCAATCACCACCTACCACTGTCTTTACCAACCACCACCACCACCTACCACTGTCTTTACCAACCACCACCTACCACTGTCTTTACCAACCACCACCTACCACTGTCTTTACCAACCACCACCTACCACTGTCTTTACCAACCACCACCACCACCTACCACTGTCTTTACCAACCACCACCACCACCACCTACCACTGTCTTTACCAACCACCACCACCTACCACTGTCTTTACCAACCACCACCACCACCTACCACTGTCTTTACCAACCACCACCACCACCTACCACTGTCTTTACCAACCACCACCTACCACTGTCTTTACCAACCACCACCACCACCACCTACCACTGTATTTACCAACCACCACCTACCACTGTCTTTACCAACCACCACCTACCACTGTCTTTACCAACCACCACCACCACCTACCACTGTCTTTACCAACCACCACCTACCACTGTCTTTACCAACCACCACCACCACCTACCACTGTCTTTACCAACCACCACCACCACCTACCACTGTCATTACCAATCACCACCACCACCTACCACTGTCTTTACCAACCACCACCACCACCTACCACTGTCATTACCAACCACCACCACCACCACCTACCACTGTCTTTACCAATCACCACCACCACCTACCACTGTCTTTACCAACCACCACCACCACCTACCACTGTCATTACCAACCACCACCACCACCTACCACTGTCATTACCAACCACCACCACCACCTACCACTGTCATTACCAACCACCACCACCACCTACCACTGTCATTACCAACCACCACCACCTACCACTGTCATTACCAACCACCACCAACTACCACTGTCTTTACCAACCACCACCACCTACCACTGTCATTACCAATCACCACCACCTACCACTGTCATTACCAATCACCACCACCACCACCTACCACTGTCATTACCAACCACCACCACCACCTACCACTGTCATTACCAACCACCACCACCACCTACCACTGTCTTTACCAACCACCACCACCACCTACCACTGTCATTACCAACCACCACCACCTACCACTGTCATTACCAATCACCACCACCACCTACCACTGTCTTTACCAACCACCACCACCTACCACTGTCATTACCAATCACCACCACCACCTACCACTGTCATTACCAACCACCACCACCACCTACCACTGTCTTTACCAACCACCACCACCACCACCACCTACCACTGTCTTTACCAACCACCACCACCTACCACTGTCATTACCAAACACCACCACCACCTACCACTGTCATTACCAACCACCACCACCTACCACTGTCTTTACCAACCACCACCACCTACCACTGTCTTTACCAACCACCACCACCTACCACTGTCATTACCAACCACCACCACCACCTAACACTGTCTTTACCAACCACCACCACCTACCACTGTCTTTACCAACCACCACCACCTACCACTGTCATTACCAATCACCACCACCACCTACCACTGTCATTACCAACCACCACCACCACCTACCACTGTCTTTACCAACCACCACCACCACCACCACCTACCACTGTCTTTACCAACCACCACCACCTACCACTGTCATTACCAAACACCACCACCACCTACCACTGTCATTACCAACCACCACCACCTACCACTGTCTTTACCAACCACCACCACCTACCACTGTCTTTACCAACCACCACCACCTACCACTGTCATTACCAACCACCACCACCACCTAACACTGTCTTTACCAACCACCACCACCTACCACTGTCTTTACCAACCACCACCACCACCACCTACCACTGTATTTACCAACCACCACCACCTACTACTGTCTTTACCAACCACCACCTACCACTGTCTTTACCAACCACCACCACCACCTACCACTGTCTTTACCAACCACCACCACCACCTACCACTGTCTTTACCAACCACCACCACCACCTACCACTGTCATTACCAATCACCACCACCACCTACCACTGTCTTTACCAACCACCACCACCACCTACCACTGTCATTACCAACCACCACCACCACCACCTACCACTGTCTTTACCAATCACCACCACCACCTACCACTGTCTTTACCAACCACCACCACCACCTACCACTGTCATTACCAACCACCACCACCACCTACCACTGTCATTACCAACCACCACCACCACCTACCACTGTCATTACCAACCACCACCACCACCTACCACTGTCATTACCAACCACCACCACCTACCACTGTCATTACCAACCACCACCAACTACCACTGTCTTTACCAACCACCACCACCTACCACTGTCATTACCAATCACCACCACCTACCACTGTCATTACCAATCACCACCACCACCACCTACCACTGTCATTACCAACCACCACCACCACCTACCACTGTCATTACCAACCACCACCACCACCTACCACTGTCTTTACCAACCACCACCACCACCTACCACTGTCATTACCAATCACCACCACCACCTACCACTGTCATTACCAATCACCACCACCACCTACCACTGTCTTTACCAACCACCACCACCTACCACTGTCATTACCAATCACCACCACCACCTACCACTGTCATTACCAACCACCACCACCACCTACCACTGTCTTTACCAACCACCACCACCACCACCTACCACTGTCTTTACCAACCACCACCACCTACCACTGTCATTACCAAACACCACCACCACCTACCACTGTCATTACCAACCACCACCACCTACCACTGTCTTTACCAACCACCACCACCTACCACTGTCTTTACCAACCACCACCACCTACCACTGTCATTACCAACCACCACCACCACCTAACACTGTCTTTACCAACCACCACCACCTACCACTGTCTTTACCAACCACCACCACCTACCACTGTCTTTACCAACCACCACCACCTACCACTGTCATTACCAACCACCACCACCACCTAACACTGTCTTTACCAACCACCACCACCTACCACTGTCTTTACCAACCACCACCACCTACCACTGTCTTTACCAACCACCACCACCTACCACTGTCATTACCAACCACCACCACCACCTACCACTGTCTTTACCAACCACCACCACCTACCACTGTCATTACCAACCACCACCACCACCTAACACTGTCTTTACCAACCACCACCACCACCTACCACTGTCATTACCAACCACCACCACCACCTACCACTGTCATTACCAACCACCACCACCGTCATTACCAATCACCACCACCACCTACCACTGTCTTTACCAACCACCACCACCTACCACTGTCATTACCAATCACCACCACCACCTACCACTGTCATTACCAACCACCACCACCTACCACTGTCTTTACCAACCACCACCACCTACCACTGTCTTTACCAACCACCACCACCTACCACTGTCATTACCAACCACCACCACCACCTACCACTGTCTTTACCAACCACCACCACCACCTACCACTGTCATTACCCACCACCACCACCACCACCTACCACTGTCATTACCAACCACCACCACCACTGTCATTACCAACCACCACCACCACCACCACCTACCACTGTCATTACCAACCACCACCTACCACTGTCTTTACCAACCACCACCACCACCTACCACTGTCATTACTAACCACCACCACCACCTACCACTGTCTTTACCAACCACCACCACCACCTACCACTGTCATTACCAACCACCACCACCACCAACACCACCTACCACTGTCATTACCAACCACCACCTACCACTGTCTTTACCAACCACCACCACCACCTACCACTGTCATTACCAACCACCACCACCACCTACCACTGTCTTTACCAACCACCACCACCACCTACCACTGTCTTTACCAACCACCACCACCTACCACTGTCTTTACCAACAACCACCACCTACCACTGTCATTACCCACCACCACCACCACCTACCACTGTCATTACCCACCACCACCACCACCTACCACTGTCATTACCAACCACCACCATCACTGTCATTACCAACCACCACCATCACCTACCACTGTCATTACCAACCACCACCACCTACCACTGTCTTTACCAACAACCACCACCTACCACTGTCTTTACCAACCACCACCACCACCTACCACTGTCTTTACCAACCACCACCACCACCTACCACTGTCATTACCAACCACCACCACCTACCACTGTCTTTACCAACCACCACCACCACCTACCAACCACCACCACCACCTACCACTGTCTTTACCAACCACCACCACCTACCACTGTCTTTACCAATCACCACCACCACCTACCACTGTCTTTACCAACCACCACCACCACCTACCACTGTCATTACCAACCACCACCACCACCTACCACTGTCATTACCAACCACCACCACCACCACCTACCACTGTCATTACCAACCACCACCACCACCACCTACCACTGTCATTACCAACCACCACCACCACCACCTACCACTGTCATTACCAACCACCACCACCACCTACCACTGTCTTTACCAACCACCACCACCACCACCTACCACTGTCATTACCAACCACCACCACCACCACCTACCACTGTCTTTACCAACCACCACCACCACCTACCACTGTCATTACCAACCACCACCACCACCTACCACTGTCTTTACCAACCACCACCACCACCTACCACTGTCTTTACCAACCACCACCTACCACTGTCTTTACCAACCACCACCACCACCTACCACTGTCTTTACCAACCACCACCACCACCTACCACTGTCATTACCAACCACCACCACCTACCACTGTGATTACCAACCACCACCACCTACCACTGTGATTACCAACCACCACCACCTAGTAATGGGGAACCATGGGAACTCCTCCAACATGTAATCTACCATAGCAGTAATGTGGAACCATGGGAACTCTTCCAACATGTAATCTACCATAGCAGTAATGGGGAACCATGGGAACTCCTCCAACATGTAATCTACCATAGCAGTAATGTGGAACCATTTGCTACTCCTGAATCTTACCCGTCGTCCCTGCTCCTCGGTGCGGTAGGCATGGCGATAGAGACACGAGAACACGGCCCCAGGTGGCATCAGCTCGCTGGTCTCGTTCCAGCCGTGGGTGTGGCACAGCCGGGCAGCGTCACCCTGGCACTTCTTATACAGGATGGGGTCCAGTCTGGTAGAGAGGAGAGAGTTAGACAGTCTGGCCACCAGGGGGCAGTAGAGAGTTAGACAGTCTGACCACCAGGGGGCAGTAGAGCGTTAGACACTCTGACCACCGGGGAGCAGTAGAGCGTTAGACAGTCTGACCACCGGGGAGCAGTAGAGCGCTAGACAGTCTGACCACCGGGGGGCAGTAGAGCGCTAGACAGTCTGACCACCAGGGGGCAGTAGAGAGCTAGACAGTCTGACCACCAGGGGGCAGTAGAGCGCTAGACAGTCTGACCACCGGGGGGCAGTAGAGCGTTAGACAGTCTGACCACCAGGGGGCAGTAGAGCGTTAGACAGTCTGACCACCAGGGGGCAGTAGAGAGTTAGACAGTCTGACCACCAGGGGGCAGTAGAGCGTTAGACAGTCTGACCACCGGGGAGCAGTAGAGCGCTAGACAGTCTGACCACCAGGGGGCAGTAGAGCGCTAGACAGTCTGACCACCAGGGGGCAGTAGAGAGCTAGACAGTCTGACCACCGGGGGGCAGTAGAGCGCTAGACAGTCTGACCACCAGGGGGCAGTAGAGAGCTAGACAGTCTGACCACCAGGGGGCAGTAGAGAGTCAGACAGTCTGACCACCAGGGGGCAGTAGAGAGCTAGACAGTCTGACCACCAGGGGGCAGTAGAGAGCTAGACAGTCCACTAGATGAGCCAGCTGCACAGTCTCAACTGGTTCAATCATAAACATTCATGAAAAAAGAAACATGTTGTTAAAGCTGTACTATGCAGAAATCGCTCCGCCATTTCCTGGTTACTAATATTATAGGGTTGACTTACTTCCAGTCTCTAGAGATGAAGTACTGCAGCTCCAGTAGTCTGCGTTCACAGTCAGGGGTTAGGGGTCAGAGGTCATGGTTGACTTACTTCCAGTCTCTAGAGATGAAGTACTGCAGCTCCAGTAGTCTGCGTTCACAGTCAGGGGTTAGGGGTCAGAGGTCATGGTTGACTTACTTCCAGTCTCTAGAGATGAAGTACTGCAGCTCCAGTAGTCTGCGTTCACAGTCAGGGGTTAGGGGTCAGAGGTCATGGTTGACTTACTTCCAGTCTCTAGAGATGAAGTACTGCAGCTCCAGTAGTCTGCGTTCACAGTCAGGGGTTAGGGGTCAGAGGTCATGGTTGACTTACTTCCAGTCTCTAGAGATGAAGTACTGCAGCTCCAGTAGTCTGCGTTCACAGTCAGGGGTTAGGGGTCAGAGGTCATGGTTGACTTACTTCCAGTCTCTAGAGATGAAGTACTGCAGCTCCAGTAGTCTGCGTTCACAGTCAGGGGTTAGGGGTCAGAGGTCATGGTTGACTTACTTCCAGTCTCTAGAGATGAAGTACTGCAGCTCCAGTAGTCTGCGTTCACAGTCAGGGGTTAGAGGTCAGAGGTCATGGTTGACTTACTTCCAGTCTCTAGAGATGAAGTACTGCAGCTCCAGTAGTCTGCGTTCACAGTCAGGGGTTAGGGGTCAGAGGTCATGGTTGACTTACTTCCAGTCTCTAGAGATGAAATACTGCAGCTCCAGTAGTCTGCGTTCACAGTCCTCCACCATCTTTTCTGTATACAGGTGCTCCATCAGGCAAGACAGGATCCTACACACACACACAATATGGCAATGATTTTATCAACCAATCAAAAAGGTCACAATAAATCCCAAGATACACCATGACGTCGCCACAGAACTAGAGGTTCTGTTTCTATGGACAGCAAATGCAGCTTTTTAGAAAGATTATTATATTCATAATTTTTTTTCCTTTATCCCTTTTTCTCCCCAATTTCGTGGTATCCAATTGGTAGTTACAGTCTTGTCCCATCACTGCAACTCCCCTAGAGACTTGAAGGTCGAGAGCCGTGCGTCCCCCAAAACACAACCCAACCAAGCCGAATTGCTTCTTGACACACTGCCCACTTAACCCGGAAGCCAGCCGCACCAACGTGTCGGAGGAAACACCGTACAGCTGGCCACCGTGTCAGCGTGCATTGCGCCCGGCCCGCCACAGGAGTCGCTAGTGCGCGATGGGACAAGGACATCCCTGCCGGCCAAACCCTCCACTAACCCGGACGCCGCTGGGCCAAACCCTCCACTAACCCGGACGCCGCTGGGCCAAACCCTCCACTAACCCGGACGACGCTGGGCCAAACCCTCCACTAACCCGGACGCCGCTGGGCCAAACCCTCCACTAACCCGGACGCCGCTGGGCCAAACCCTCCACTAACCCGGACGCCGCTGGGCCAAACCCTCCACTAACCCGGACGCCGCTGGGCCAAACCCTCCCCTAACCCGGACGCCGCTGGGCCAAACCCTCCACTAACCCGGACGACGCTGGGCCAAACCCTCCACTAACCCGGACGCCGCTGGGCCAAACCCTCCACTAACCCGGACGACGCCGGGCCAAACCCTCCACTAACCCGGACGACGCTGGGCCAAACCCTCCACTAACCCGGACGACGCTGGGCCAAACCCTCCACTAACCCGGACGACGCCGGGCCAAACCCTCCCCTAACCCGGACGACGCTGGGCCAAACCCTCCCCTAACCCGGACGACGCTGGGCCAAACCCTCCACTAACCCGGACGACGCTGGGCCAAACCCTCCCCTAACCCAGACGACGCTGGGCCAAACCCTCCACTAACCCGGACGACGCCGGGCCAAACCCTCCACTAACCCGGACGCCCAGGTCAATTGACTGACAACACATTCTCATTTCCAGCAGCGACCTGGGAAACAGTTAGAGTGGAGAGGAAGGGGGATGAATGAGCCAATTGGAAGCATCTCCATCCCTTTACAACCACAACTCTGTCTAGCAAAGAGCTGGGAGATTAAAAAACAGCCTTAGAACAAACAGAGATGTGAAAGTTCACTGCTGCCCAGCCTGAACATATTACTGACACTGTGTCCGGTCTGAACCCCTCCCCGACGCCGAGCTGAACCCCTCCTCGAAGCCGCGCTGAACCCCTCCCCGACGCCGAGCTGAACCCCTCCCCTCCCCGACGCCGAGCTGAACCCCATCCCCGACGCCGCGCTGAACCCCTCCCCGACGCCGCGCTGAACCCCTCCCCGACGCCGCGCTGAACCCCTCCCCGACGCCGAGCTGAACCCCTCCCCGACGCCGCGCTGAACCCCATCCCAGACGCCGCGCTGAACCCCTCCCCGACGCCGAGCTGAACCCCTCCCCGACGCCGAGCTGAACCCCTCCTCGAAGCCGAGCTGAACCCCTCCCCGACGCCGTGCCCGGCACGGTTTTCTGTTTTTTTACATTTGCTGATAGCCAGAATGTCAACATGTAACGAGTACTTGTGGGTGTCAGGGAAAATGTATGGAGTAAAAAGTTAATTTTCTTTAGGAATGTAGTGAAGTAAAAGTTGTAAAAATATAAATAAAGTACAGATACCCCAAAAAACTACTTAAGTAGTACTTTAAAGTATTTTTACTTAAGTACTTTACACCACTGCCGACCCGAACATATTACTGACAAAGTGCCCGGCCTGAACAGAAAGAAAGAAAAGAAAGAAAGAAAGAAAGAAAGAAAGAAAGAAAGAAAGAAAGAAAGAAAGAAAGAAAGAAAGAAAGAAAGAAAGAAAGAGAGAGAGAGAGAGAGAGATACAGAAGAGAGAGGATGAGGAGGAGGAGGAAGTGAAAGACCGAGGCTTTTTTTGTTCGTTTATTTTACCTTATTTAAATAAGCAAGTCAGTTAAGAACAAATTCTTATTGACAATGACGGCCTACCCTGGCCAAATCCTAATGACGCTGGGCCAATTGTGCACCGCCCTGTGGGACTCCCAATCACGGCCAGTTGTGATACAGCCTGGAATCTAACCAGGGTGTGTAGTGACACCTCTAGCACTGAGATGCAGCGCCTTAGGCCACTCGGGAGCCTTTTCCTGCCAGTGGCATGTTGTTCAAGACAAAGACAACAGTGATATCCCTGACAGGTAACAAACCCCTTTATTCTGAACTGACTAACACGGCAGGAAAGACACAGCTGGAGGTGCCGCCAAACACCACAGGTACATTAGAAAAGACAGGTGTGTATTTATTCAGTGTCTGCGTGTGTCTGAGATTACAGTACTCACAAAATGTGTGTGTGCATGCGATTGTTCTTCTGTGTGTGTGTGTGTGTGTGTGTGTGTGTGTGTGTGTGTGTGTGTGTGTGTGTGTGTGTGTGTGTGTGTGTGTGTGTGTGTGTGTGTGTGTGTGTGTGTGTGTGTGTGTGTGTGTGTGTGTGTGTGTGTGTGTGTGTGTGTGTGTGTGATGGTACTCACATGGGGTCCCCGCTGCGGATGTGTTTGCAGGCAGTCTGGATAACAGACTCACAGGCTTCGTTCAGGGCCCGGTCTATCCTGTAGTCTGATCCAGGATCAGCTGACTGGATCAAGCTCTGGAGCTGAGGGACAACACAATAGCAATACTTCTTTATTTACAATAACAACACTACTTTATTTACAATAACAACACTAATTGTTTACAATAACAACACTAATTGTTTACAATAACAACACTACTTGTTTACAATAACAACACTACTTGTTTACAATAACAACATGACTTGTTTACAATAACAACACGACTTGTTTACAATAACAACACGACTTGTTTACAATAACAACACGACTTGTCTACAATAACAACATGACTTGTTTACAATAGCAACACGACTTGTTTACAATAACAACACGACTTGTTTACAATAACAACACGACTTGTCTACAGTAACAACATTACTTATTTACAATAACAATACTACTCGATTTTCAATAACAATACTACTCGATTTACAATAACAATACTACTAGATTTACAATAACAATACTACTAGATTTACAATAACAATACTACTAGATTTACAATAACAATACTACTAGATTTACACACAACTAGATTTAAACACATGTTTTAGTACCCTAAGGGCGGCAGCAGTGTATGAAAACACATACAAATACAGCCCCATCAGCCCCATCTCTCCATCCTAGTCAGTAGGAACAGTAAATACAGCCCCATCTCTACATCCTAGTCAGTAGGAACAGTAAATACAGCCCCATCTCTCCATCCTAGTCAGTAGGAACAGTAAATACAGCCCCATCTCTCCATCCTAGTCAGTAGGAACAGTAAATACAGCCCCATCTCTACATCCTAGTCAGTAGGAACAGTAAATACAGCCCCATCTCTACATCCTAGTCAGTAGGAACAGTAAATACAGCCCCATCTCTACATCCTAGTCAGTAGGAACAGTAAATACAGCCCCATCTCTACATCCTAGTCAGTAGGAACAGTAAATACAGCCCCATCTCTACATCCTAGTCAGTAGGAACAGTAAATACAGCCCCATCTCTACATCCTAGTCAGTAGGAACAGTAAATACAGCCCCATCTCCACATCCTAGTCAGTAGGAACAGTAAATACAGCCCCATCTCTACATCCTAGTCAGTAGGAACAGTAAATACAGCCCCATCTCTACATCCTAGTCAGTAGGAACAGTAAATACAGCCCCATCTCTACATCCTAGTCAGTAGGAACAGTAAATACAGCCCCATCTCTACATCCTAGTCAGTAGGAACAGTAAATACAGCCCCATCTCTACATCCTAGTCAGTAGGAACAGTAAATACAGCCCCATCTCTACATCCTAGTCAGTAGGAACAGTAAATACAGCCCCATCTCCACATCCTAGTCAGTAGGAACAGTAAATACAGCCCCATCAGACCCATCTCTACATCCTAGTCAGTAGGAACAGTAAATACAGCCCCATCTCTACATCCTAGTCAGTAGGAACAGTAAATACAGCCCCATCTCTACATCCTAGTCAGTAGGAACAGTAAATACAGCCCCATCTCCACATCCTAGTCAGTAGGAACAGTAAATACAGCCCCATCTCTACATCCTAGTCAGTAGGAACAGTAAATACAGCCCCATCTCTACATCCTAGTCAGTAGGAACAGTAAATACAGCCCCATCTCCACATCCTAGTCAGTAGGAACAGTAAATACAGCCCCATCTCCACATCCTAGTCAGTAGGAACAGTAAATACAGATCTTTAGAAACCAGACAAAAGTTGAGCCTGTTCATGCCATTTGCTGTGTTTCTGTACGTGTGTCTATTCATGCCTGTCTCCTGTGTGTGTGTGTGTGTGTGTGTGTGTGTGTGTGTGTGTGTGTGTGTGTGTGTGTGTGTGTGTGTGTGTGTGTGTGTGTGTGTGTGTGTGTGTGTGTGTGTGTGTGTGTGTGTGTGTGTGTGTGTGTGTGTGTGTGTGTGTGTGTGTGTGTGTGTGTGTGTGTGTGTGTGTGTGTGTGTGTCCAGTGTCTTCAGAAAGTACTCATACCCCTTGACTTATTCTACATTTTGTTGTTACAGCCTGAATTCAAAATGGGTTAAATAGATTTTTGGGTTCTCACCCATCTACACACAATACCCCATAAAAACATGTTTTTAGTTAGCAAATATATAGAACATTTTAAAGATTAATCTCTCATTTACATCATTATTATTCACACCCATGAGTCAAGCACCTTTAGCAGCGATTACAGCTGGGAGTCGTTCTGGGCCTCTAAGAGCTTTCCACACCTGTAGTCAAAACTGTAACTCGGCCACTCAGGAACATTCACTGTCTTTCTAATTAAGCAACTCCAGTGTATATTTGTCTTTGTGTTTTAGGTTATTGTTCTGCTGAAAGGTGAATTTGTCTCCCAGTGTCTGGTGGAAAGCAGACTACCAGGTTTTCCTCAAGGATTTAGCCTGTGTTTTAGGTTATTGTCCTGCTGAAAGGTGAATTCATCTCCCAGTGTCTGGTGGAAAGCAGACTACCAGGTTTTCCTCAAGGATTTAGCCCGTGTTTTAGGTTATTGTCCTGCTGAAAGGTGAATTCATCTCCCAGTGTCTGGTGGAAAGCAGACTACCAGGTTTTCCTCTAGGAATTTGCCTGCGCTTAGCTCAATTCCATTTCTGAAAAACTCCCCGGTCCTTAACGATGACAAGCATACCCATAACAACATGCAGCCACCACTATGCTTGAGAATATGTAGAGTGGTACTCAGTAATGTGTTTTATTGGATTTGTGTTCATCTCTTTACCACATGTTTTGCAGTATTACTTTAGAGCCTTGTAGCAAACAGGATGCATGTTATGTAATATTTTTATTCTGTACAGGCTTCCTTCTTTTCACTCTGTCATTTAGGTTAGTATTGTGGAGTAACTACAATGTTGTTGATCCATCCTCAGTTTTCTATCACAGCCATTAAACTCTGTAACTGTTTTAAGGTCACCATTGGCCTCATGGTGAAATCCCTGAGCGGTTTCCTTCCTCTCCGGCAACTGAGTTAGGAAGGACGCCTGTATCTTTGTAGTGACTGGGTGTATTGATACACCATCCAAAGTGTAATTAATAACTGCACCATGCTCAAAGCGATATTCAATGTCTGCTTTTTAATTTTTTTACCCATCTACCAATCGGTGCCCTTCTTTTAGAGGCCTTGGAAAACCTCCCTGGTCTTTGTGGTTGAATCTATGTTTGAAATGCACTGCTCGACTGAGGGACCTTATAGACAATTTGATGTGTGGAGTATAGAGATGATGTAGTCATTCAAAAATCATGTTAAATACTATTATTGAAGACAGACTGAATCCATGCAACATATTATGTGACTTGTTAAGTTCAGGAGTAAATATGTGCTTATTTAAAAGGGCTTGAATACTTTTCATTTTCATTTTTTATTAATTTGAAGAAATTAAACACCATTGCACTATGGGGTATTGTGTGTAGGCCAGCGACATCTCAATTTAATCCATTTTAAATTCAAATTGTAACAACAACATGTGGAAAAGGTCAAGGGGTGTGACTACTTCCTGAAGGCGCTGTGACTACTTCCTGAAGGCGCTGTCTCTCCAGTGTCTCACCGCGCTCTGACAGAGTCCGTCCACCGTGCTTCCCTTGTCCCCTCGGCCCACCCTCATCAGACAGTGGAGGGTACGTCCTTTCCTGTGGAGTCCGGAGCAGCGGGTCTCCATCTCCCCTCGACAGTGGAGGACTATTTCTGGACTCAGAGAGAAATCCTCCATCAGCATTCTACGGTACTCCGACATCTCCCCCTGGCAGTCCTCAGACACTGTACGACCTGGAGAGAGAGAAGAAGAAGTCAAGGTGTCTGAATACATGTAGCATGTCTCATGGAATGGAGGTCTACATTGAACACCACACATTGGCTGAATGATAGAACAGCTATGTCCATGTTAAAGTGTTATGGGATGCATTTTATCCATTGTTTTTGATGGTAAGCCACTCTGGTAGGCTACATTATGATCATAAAGCCACAGTAGCCTACTTGTCCCCTGTTAAAACTGTAACTTAAAGCGGGTACAGCCTCAGTGTTCACAGTAAAACTGTAACTTAAAGCGGGTACAGCCTCAGTGTTCACAGTAAAACTGTAACTTAAAGCGGGTACAGCCTCAGTGTTCACAGTAAAACAGTAACTTAAAGCGGGTACAGCCTCAGTGTTCACAGTAAAACAGTAACTTAAAGCGGGTACAGCCTCAGTGTTCACAGTAAAACTGTAACTTAAAGCGGGTACAGCCTCAGTGTTCACAGTAAAACTGTAACTTAAAGCGGGTACAGCCTCAGTGTTCACAGTAAAACTAACTTAAAGCTGGTACAGCCTCAGCGTTCACAGTAAAACTGTAACTTAAAGCGGGTACAGCCTCAGCGTTCACAGTAAAACTAACTTAAAGCGGGTACAGCCTCAGTGTTCACAGTAAAACTGTAACTTAAAGCGGGTACAGCCTCAGTGTTCACAGTAAAACAGTAACTTAAAGCGGGTACAGCCTCAGTGTTCACAGTAAAACAGTAACTTAAAGCGGGTACAGCCTCAGTGTTCACAGTAAAACTGTAACTTAAAGCGGGTACAACCTCAGTGTTCACAGTAAAACTGTAACTTAAAGCGGGTACAGCCTCAGCGTTCACAGTAAAACTAACTTAAAGCTGGTACAGCCTCAGCGTTCACAGTAAAACTGTAACTTAAAGCGGGTACAGCCTCAGCGTTCACAGTAAAACTGTAACTTAAAGCGGGTACAGCCTCAGTGTTCACAGTAAAACTGTAACTTAAAGCGGGTACAGCCTCAGTGTTCACAGTAAAACAGTAACTTAAAGCGGGTACAGCCTCAGTGTTCACAGTAAAACAGTAACTTAAAGCGGGTACAGCCTCAGTGTTCACAGTAAAACAGTAACTTAAAGCGGGTACAGCCTCAGTGTTCACAGTAAAACTGTAATTTAAAGCGGGTACAGCCTCAGTGTTCACAGTAAAACTGTAACTTAAAGCGGGTACAGCCTCAGTGTTCACAGTAAAACTGTAACTTAAAGCGGGTACAGCCTCAGTGTTCACAGTAAAACTGTAACTTAAAGCAGGTACAGCCTCAGCGTTCACAGTAAAACTAACTTAAAGCTGGTACAGCCTCAGCGTTCACAGTAAAACTAACTTAAAGCTGGTACAGCCTCAGCGTTCACAGTAAAACTAACTTAAAGCAGGTACAGCCTCAGTGTTCACAGTAAAACTGTAACTTAAAGCTGGTACAGCCTCAGTGTTCACAGTAAAACTGTAACTTAAAGCTGCTACAGCCTCAGCGTTCACAGTAAAACTAACTTAAAGCTGGTACAGCCTCAGCGTTCACAGTAAAACTAACTTAAAGCTGGTACAGCCTCAGCGTTCACAGTAAAACTAACTTAAAGCTGGTACAGCCTCAGCGTTCACAGTAAAACTAACTTAAAGCTGGTACAGCCTCAGCGTTCACAGTAAAACTAACTTAAAGCAGGTACAGCCTCAGTGTTCACAGTAAAACTGTAACTTAAAGCGGGTACAGCCTCAGTGTTCACAGTAAAACTGTAACTTAAAGCGGGTACAGCCTCAGTGTTCACAGTAAAACTGTAACTTAAAGCGGGTACAGCCTCAGTGTTCACAGTAAAACTGTAACTTAAAGCTGGTACAGCCTCAGTGTTCACAGTAAAACTGTAACTTAAAGCTGCTACAGCCTCAGCGTTCACAGTAAGCACTCGCTGGAAGTTGCACAGAATTTTCACAACGTTCACATTTGAGCTCAGCAGACCTGAAATTTGCTCGTTGACGAAAACATTGAGGGAACATTATAACAATACGAAGCGTGAACGTCTGATTAAATTCGGTTCCTAACCGCTGCGTTAGTGGAATTCACTCCACAATATAATAGCCACCGTACTAAAACGACCCTCGCAATGTTTACCATCTGTCAAAGTGGGGGGTTATAATGCCTGTATACAAACACATGAACCACATAACTTATGGTTCATTGAGTCTACATTCATTAGGTTAAAGGTCACTGACCTGTCATTTCCTTCATGTTAGGCTATAACTTAAGCTATAAAGCAGGAACGTACAGCAACGTTCAATCAGATTGGTGAATTAAAACATATTTTAAATCGTTCTCATTCTTGGAGTCTGAACATCGCTGGATATATTATAACCCCCAGGGGTCCTGTTAGTAACCTTTAACCTTTAACCTAATGAATGTAGACTGAACAATACCTTATGTGGTTCGTGTGTTTCTATACAGGCATTATAACCCCAGGGGTCCTGTTAGTAACCTTTAACCTTTAACCTAATGAATGTAGACTGAACAATACCTTATGTGGTTCGTGTGTTTCTATACAGGCATTATTACCCCCAGGGGTCCTGTTAGTAACCTTTAACCTTTAACCTAATGAATGTAGACTGAACAATACCTTATGTGGTTCATGTGTTTCTATACAGGCATTATAACCCCAGGGGTCCTGTTAGTAACCTTTAACCTTTAACCTAATGAATGTAGACTGAACAATACCTTATGTGGTTCATGTGTTTCTATACAGGCATTATAACCCCAGGGGTCCTGTTAGTAACCTTTAACCTTTAACCTAATGAATGTAGACTGAACAATACCTTATGTGGTTCATGTGTTTCTATACAGGCATTATAACCCCAGGGGTCCTGTTAGTAACCTTTAACCTTTAACCTAATGAATGTAGACTGAACAATACCTTATGTGGTTCATGTGTTTCTATACAGGCATTATTACCCCCAGGGGTCCTGTTAGTAACCTTTAACCTTTAACCTAATGAATGTAGACTGAACAATACGTTATGTGGTTCATGTGTTTCTATACAGGCATTATAACCCCAGGGGTCCTGTTAGTAACCTTTAACCTTTAACCTAATGAATGTAGACTGAACAATACGTTATGTGGTTCATGTGTTTCTATACAGGCATTATAACCCCAGGGGTCCTGTTAGTAACCTTTAACCTTTAACCTAATGAATGTAGACCCACTGAACAATACGTTATGTGGTTCGTGTGTTTCTATACAGGCATTATTACCCCCAGGGGTCCTGTTAGTAACCTTTAACCTTTAACCTAATGAATGTAGACTGAACAATACGTTATGTGGTTCATGTGTTTCTATACAGGCATTATTACCCCCAGGGGTCCTGTTAGTAACCTTTAACCTTTAACCTAATGAATGTAGACTGAACAATACGTTATGTGGTTCATGTGTTTCTATACAGGCATTATTACCCCCAGGGGTCCTGTTAGTAACCTTTAACCTTTAACCTAATGAATGTAGACTGAACAATACGTTATGTGGTTCATGTGTTTCTATACAGGCATTATTACCCCCAGGGGTCCTGTTAGTAACCTTTAACCTTTAACCTAATGAATGTAGACTGAACAATACGTTATGTGGTTCATGTGTTTCTATACAGGCATTATTACCCCCAGGGGTCCTGTTAGTAACCTTTAACCTTTAACCTAATGAATGTAGACTGAACAATACGTTATGTGGTTCATGTGTTTCTATACAGGCATTATTACCCCCAGGGGTCCTGTTAGTAACCTTTAACCTTTAACCTAATGAATGTAGACTGAACAATACCTTATGTGGTTCATGTGTTTCTATACAGGCATTATAACCCCCAGGGGTCCTGTTAGTAACCTTTAACCTTTAACCTAATGAATGTAGACTGAACAATACCTTATGTGGTTCGTGTGTTTCTATACAGGCATTATTACCCCCAGGGGTCCTGTTAGTAACCTTTAACCTTTAACCTAATGAATGTAGACTGAACAATACCTTATGTGGTTCATGTGTTTCTATACAGGCATTATAACCCCAGGGGTCCTGTTAGTAACCTTTAACCTTTAACCTAATGAATGTAGACTGAACAATACCTTATGTGGTTCATGTGTTTCTATACAGGCATTATAACCCCAGGGGTCCTGTTAGTAACCTTTAACCTTTAACCTAATGAATGTAGACTGAACAATACCTTATGTGGTTCATGTGTTTCTATACAGGCATTATAACCCCAGGGGTCCTGTTAGTAACCTTTAACCTAATGAATGTAGACTGAACAATACCTTATGTGGTTCATGTGTTTCTATACAGGCATTATTACCCCCAGGGGTCCTGTTAGTAACCTTTAACCTTTAACCTAATGAATGTAGACTGAACAATACGTTATGTGGTTCATGTGTTTCTATACAGGCATTATAACCCCAGGGGTCCTGTTAGTAACCTTTAACCTTTAACCTAATGAATGTAGACCCACTGAACAATACGTTATGTGGTTCGTGTGTTTCTATACAGGCATTATTACCCCCAGGGGTCCTGTTAGTAACCTTTAACCTTTAACCTAATGAATGTAGACTGAACAATACGTTATGTGGTTCATGTGTTTCTATACAGGCATTATTACCCCCAGGGGTCCTGTTAGTAACCTTTAACCTTTAACCTAATGAATGTAGACTGAACAATACGTTATGTGGTTCATGTGTTTCTATACAGGCATTATTACCCCCAGGGGTCCTGTTAGTAACCTTTAACCTTTAACCTAATGAATGTAGACTGAACAATACCTTATGTGGTTCATGTGTTTCTATACAGGCATTATAACCCCAGGGGTCCTGTTAGTAACCTTTAACCTTTAACCTAATGAATGTAGACTGAACAATACCTTATGTGGTTCATGTGTTTCTATACAGGCATTATTACCCCCAGGGGTCCTGTTAGTAACCTTTAACCTTTAACCTAATGAATGTAGACTGAACAATACGTTATGTGGTTCATGTGTTTCTATACAGGCATTATAACCCCAGGGGTCCTGTTAGTAACCTTTAACCTTTAACCTAATGAATGTAGACCCACTGAACAATACGTTATGTGGTTCGTGTGTTTCTATACAGGCATTATTACCCCCAGGGGTCCTGTTAGTAACCTTTAACCTTTAACCTAATGAATGTAGACTGAACAATACGTTATGTGGTTCATGTGTTTCTATACAGGCATTATTACCCCCAGGGGTCCTGTTAGTAACCTTTAACCTTTAACCTAATGAATGTAGACTGAACAATACGTTATGTGGTTCATGTGTTTCTATACAGGCATTATTACCCCCAGGGGTCCTGTTAGTAACCTTTAACCTTTAACCTAATGAATGTAGACTGAACAATACGTTATGTGGTTCATGTGTTTCTATACAGGCATTATTACCCCCAGGGGTCCTGTTAGTAACCTTTAACCTTTAACCTAATGAATGTAGACTGAACAATACGTTATGTGGTTCATGTGTTTCTATACAGGCATTATTACCCCCAGGGGTCCTGTTAGTAACCTTTAACCTTTAACCTAATGAATGTAGACTGAACAATACGTTATGTGGTTCATGTGTTTCTATACAGGCATTATTACCCCCAGGGGTCCTGTTAGTAACCTTTAACCTTTAACCTAATGAATGTAGACTGAACAATACCTTATGTGGTTCATGTGTTTCTATACAGGCATTATTACCCCCAGGGGTCCTGTTAGTAACCTTTAACCTTTACCTTTAACCTAATGAATGTAGACCCACTGAACAATACGTTATGTGGTTCATGTGTTTCTATACAGGCATTATTACCCCCAGGGGTCCTGTTAGTAACCTTTAACCTTTAACCTAATGAATGTAGACTGAACAATACCTTATGTGGTTCATGTGTTTCTATACAGGCATTATAACCCCAGGGGTCCTGTTAGTAACCTTTAACCTTTAACCTAATGAATGTAGACCCACTGAACAATACGTTATGTGGTTCATGTGTTTCTATACAGGCATTATTACCCCCAGGGGTCCTGTTAGTAACCTTTAACCTTTAACCTAATGAATGTAGACTGAACAATACCTTATGTGGTTCATGTGTTTCTATACAGGCATTATTACCCCCAGGGGTCCTGTTAGTAACCTTTAACCTTTAACCTAATGAATGTAGACCCACTGAACAATACGTTATGTGGTTCATGTGTTTCTATACAGGCATTATTACCCCCAGGGGTCCTGTTAGTAACCTTTAACCTAATGAATGTAGACCGACTGAACAATACGTTATGTGGTTCATGTGTTTCTATACAGGCATTATTACCCCCAGGGGTCCTGTTAGTAACCTTTAACCTTTACCTTTAACCTAATGAATGTAGACCCACTGAACAATACGTTATGTGGTTCATGTGTTTCTATACAGGCATTATAACCCCCAGGGGTCCTGTTAGTAACCTTTAACCTTTAACCTAATGAATGTAGACCCACTGAACAATACGTTATGTGGTTCATGTGTTTCTATACAGGCATTATTACCCCCAGGGGTCCTGTTAGTAACCTTTAACCTAATGAATGTAGACCCACTGAACAATACGTTATGTGGTTCATGTGTTTCTATACAGGCATTATTACCCCCAGGGGTCCTGTTAGTACAGTGGCTATTGTATTGTGGAGTGAATTCCATTAACGCAGCTGTTAGGAACCGAATTAAATCAGACGTTCACGCTTCGTATTGTTACACATAAACAATAAAAATATATATTTTTAAATACACACGTTCAAGTCACACCTTCAAGTATCACCCCTCAAACATTAACCATTGAATGTGTGTACATGTGTATGAGGGGTGATAAATGCCATACATTAACCATTGAATGTGTGTATGGCATTTATCACCCCTCATACATATGTACACACACCCACACTCTCTCCTCCACCCACCCCTGTGGACAGCAGACTCCGCACACACTCTCTCCTCCACCCACCCCTGTGGACAGCAGACTCCACACACACTCTCTCCTCCACCCACCCCTGTGGACAGCAGACTCCACACACACTCTCTCCTCCACCCACCCCTGTGGACAGCAGACTCCACACACACTCTCTCCTCCACCCACCCCTGTGTACAGCAGACTCCTCTCTCTCTCTCTCACCCCTGTGTACAGCAGACTCCTCTCTCTCTCACCCCTGTGGACAGCAGACTCCACACACACTCTCTCTCTCCTCCACCCACCCCTGTGGACAGCAGACTCCTCTCTCTCTCTCTCACCCCTGTGTACAGCAGACTCCTCTCTCTCTCTCCTCCACCCACCCCTGTGGACAGCAGACTCCACACACACTCTCTCTCTCTCTCTCTCCTCCACCCACCCCTGTGGACAGCAGACTCCTCTCTCTCTCTCTCACCCCTGTGTACAGCAGACTCCTCTCTCTCTCTCCTCCACCCACCCCTGTGGACAGCAGACTCCACACACACTCTCTCCTCCACCCACCCCTGTGTACAGCAGACTCCTCTCTCTCTCTCTCTCTCCTCCACCCACCCCTGTGGACAGCAGACTCCTCTCTCTCTCTCTCACCCCTGTGGACAGCAGACTCCAGGCACAGTAGCAGATATGATAGTCGTGCCTCTCTAGCGCGGGGCATGTTGGTGTCCAGGTTACAGCGATGCTTCCTGAGGTCAGCCTTACAGGCCTTGGTCAGAGAGTAGCTAACCTTGTAGTCCTGGGTTATCAACTTCTGACGCGTGGTCAGGGCCTCTCGACACTGAGGGAGGGAGGGGAGAGGGAGGGGAGGAGGAGAGCGGGCGAGATAGAGGGGAGGAGGAGAGGAGGAGAGAGAGAGGGAGGGAGGGATGAGGAGAGAGGGAGGGGAGGAGGAGAGAGGGAGGGAGGAGGAGAGAGAGAGTGTGTGAGGGAGGTGGAGAGAGGGAGGAGGAGAGAGGGAGGAGAGGGAGGGAGGAGGAGAGAGGGAGGGGAGGAGAGAGGGAGGGGAGGAGAGAGGGAGGGGAGGAGGAGAGCGGGTGAGAAAGAGGGGAGGAGGAGAGAGGGAAGGAGAGGGGGATGGAGGGAGGGGAGGAGAGAGGGAGGGGAGGAGGAGAGGAGGAGAGAGGGAGGGAGGAGGAGAGTGTGTGAGGGAGGAGGAGAGAGGGAGGAGGAGAGAGGGAGGAGGAGAGAGGGAGAGGGAGAGGGAGAGGGAGAGGGAGAGGGAGAGGGAGGGAGGGAGGGAGGGAGGGAGGGAGGAGTTTTAGTCATTGTCACATGAAAAGAGAGCTTTTACACACGTCCAAAAATGGCATAGGAGCTGGGAAAATAACAGCTTGAGAAAGAAAATGTCTGCTCACTGTTGGCCGCCCCTTTAATGACCTTTAATAAAGCCTTTAGTTCAACACCCAACCACTGTTGGCCCGCCCCTTTAATAAAGCCTTTAGTTCTACACCCAACCACTGTTGGCCGCCCCTTTAATAAAGCCTTTAGTTCTACACCCAACCACTGTTGGCCCGCCCCTTTAATGACCTTTAATATAGCCTTTAGTTCAACACCCAACCACTGTTGGCCGCCCCTTTAATGACCTTTAATAAAGCCTTTAGTTCAACACCCAACCACTGTTGGCCCGCCCCTTTAATGACCTTTAATAAAGCCTTTAGTTCAACACCCAACCACTGTTGGCCCGCCCCTTTAATAAAGCCTTTAGTTCTACACCCAACCACTGTTGGCCGCCCCTTTAATAAAGCCTTTAGTTCAACACCCAACCACTGTTGGCCCGCCCCTTTAATGACCTTTAATATAGCCTTTAGTTCAACACCCAACCACTGTTGGCCCGCCCCTTTAATGACCTTTAATAAAGCCTTTAGTTCAACACCCAACCACTGTTGGCCCGCCCCTTTAATAAAGCCTTTAGTTCTACACCCAACCACTGTTGGCCCGCCCCTTTAATGACCTTTAATATAGCCTTTAGTTCAACACCCAACCACTGTTGGCCGCCCCTTTAATGACCTTTAATAAAGCCTTTAGTTCAACACCCAACCACTGTTGGCCCGCCCCTTTAATGACCTTTAATAAAGCCTTTAGTTCAACACCCAACCACTGTTGGCCCGCCCCTTTAATGACCTTTAATAAAGCCTTTAGTTCAACACCCAACCACTGTTGGCCCGCCCCTTTAATAAAGCCTTTAGTTCTACACCCAACCACTGTTGGCCCGCCCCTTTAATGACCTTTAATATAGCCTTTAGTTCAACACCCAATCACTGTTGGCCGCCCCTTTAATGACCTTTAATAAAGCCTTTAGTTCAACACCCAACCACTGTTGGCCCGCCCCTTTAATGACCTTAAATAAAGCCTTTAGTTCAACACCCAACCACTGTTGGCCCGCCCCTTTAATGACCTTTAATAAAGCCTTTAGTTCAACACCCAACCACTGTTGGCCCGCCCCTTTAATAAAGCCTTTAGTTCTACACCCAACCACTGTTGGCCGCCCCTTTAATAAAGCCTTTAGTTCAACACCCAACCACTGTTGGCCCGCCCCTTTAATGACCTTTAATATAGCCTTTAGTTCAACACCCAACCACTGTTGGCCGCCCCTTTAATGACCTTTAATAAAGCCTTTAGTTCAACACCCAACCACTGTTGGCCCGCCCCTTTAATGACCTTTAATAAAGCCTTTAGTTCAACACCCAACCACTGTTGGCCCGCCCCTTTAATGACCTTTAATAAAGCCTTTAGTTCAACACCCAACCACTGTTGGCCCGCCCCTTTAATGACCTTTAATAAAGCCTTTAGTTCAACACCCAACCACTGTTAGCCCGCCCCTTTAATGACCTTTAATAAAGCCTTTAGTTTAACACCCAACCACTGTTGACAGCATGTCGCTTCCTTCTAATTCTCAGTCCTGACCACAAATCTCCCTCCCAGCCTAACACAGTACTGTGGGTTTGTCTAAGCGGTGACTATGCGGGAATATCTTGGACTAGAAATACCATATGTTTGTATATAGTGTATATAATAAATAATATCCATGTTGATATACATCATCTGCACGTCTTCATCAGTGGTTTTCTCCATACCTTCTCAGACATGGCCTCCTCAAACTTGTGGCTGAAGAGACACTTGTAGACCTTGCCCTCTCCTGCTTGGGTCTGGAAGAGCAGAGAAACACAAAGACCAGTCAACATTCTCAGTAACCTGAAGAACAGAGACCAGCCAACGTCCTCAGTAACCCGAAGAACAGAGACCAGTCAACGTCCTCAGTAACCCGAAGAACAGAGACCAGTCAACGTCCTCAGTAACCTGAAGAACAGAGACCAGTCAACGTCCTCAGTAACCTGAAGAACAGAGACCAGCCAACGTCCTCAGTAACCTGAAGAACAGAGACCAGCCAACGTCCTCAGTAACCTGAAGAACAGAGACCAGTCAACGTCCTCAGTAACCTGAAGAACAGAGACCAGTCAACGTCCTCAGTAACCTGAAGAACAGAGACCAGTCAACGTCCTCAGTAACCTGAAGAACAGAGACCAGTCAACGTCCTCAGTAACCTGAAGAACAGAGACCAGTCAACGTCCTCAGTAACCCGAAGAACAGAGACCAGTCAACGTCCTCAGTAACCTGAAGAACAGAGACCAGTCAACGCCCTCAGTAACCCGAAGAACAGAGACCAGTCAACGTCCTCAGTAACCCGAAGAACAGAGACCAGTCAACGTCCTCAGTAACCTGAAGAACAGAGACCAGTCAACGTCCTCAGTAACCTGAAGACCAGTCAACGTCCTCAGTAACCTGAAGAACAGAGACCAGTCAACGTCCTCAGTAACCTGAAGAACAGAGACCAGTCAACGTCCTCAGTAACCTGAAGAACAGAGACCAGTCAACGTCCTCAGTAACCTGAAGAACAGAGACCAGTCAACGTCCTCAGTAACCTGAAGAACAGAGACCAGTCAACGTCCTCAGTAACCTGAAGACCAGTCAACGTCCTCAGTAACCTGAAGAACAGAGACCAGTCAACGTCCTCAGTAACCTGAAGAACAGAGACCAGTCAACGTCCTCAGTAACCTGAAGACCAGTCAACGTCCTCAGTAACCCGATGAACAGAGACCAGTCAACGTCCTCAGTAACCTGAAGACCAGTCAACGTCCTCAGTAACCTGAAGAACAGAGACCAGTCAACGTCCTCAGTAACCTGAAGAACAGAGACCAGTCAACGTCCTCAGTAACCTGAAGAACAGAGACCAGTCAACGTCCTCAGTAACCTGAAGACCAGCCAACGTCCTCAGTAACCCGAAGAACAGAGACCAGTCAACGTCCTCAGTAACCTGAAGAACAGAGACCAGCCAACGTCCTCAGTAACCTGAAGAACAGAGACCAGTCAACGTCCTCAGTAACCTGAAGAACAGAGACCAGTCAACGTCCTCAGTAACCTGAAGAACAGAGACCAGTCAACGTCCTCAGTAACCTGAAGAACAGAGACCAGTCAACGTCCTCAGTAACCTGAAGAACAGAGACCAGTCAACGTCCTCAGTAACCTGAAGAACAGAGATCAGCCAACGTCCTCAGTAACCTGAAGAACAGAGACCAGTCAACGTCCTCAGTAACCTGAAGAACAGAGACCAGCCAACGTCCTCAGTAACCCGAAGAACAGAGACCAGTCAACGTCCTCAGTAACCTGAAGAACAGAGACCAGTCAACGTCCTCAGTAACCTGAAGAACAGAGACCAGCCAACGTCCTCAGTAACCCGAAGAACAGAGACCAGTCAACGTCCTCAGTAACCTGAAGAACAGAGATCAGTCAACGTCCTCAGTAACACGGAGAACAGAGACCAGTCAACGTCCTCAGTAACCTGAAGATCAGAGGCCAGTCAACGTCCTCAGTAACCTGAAGAACAGAGACCAGTCAACGTCCTCAGTAACCTGAAGAACAGAGATCAGCCAACGTCCTCAGTAACCTGAAGAACAGAGACCAGTCAACGTCCTCAGTAACCTGAAGAACAGAGACCAGTCAACGTCCTCAGTAACCTGAAGAACAGAGACCAGTCAACGTCCTCAGTAACCCGAAGAACAGAGACCAGCCAACGTCCTCAGTAACCCGAAGAACAGAGACCAGTCAACGTCCTCAGTAACCTGAAGACCAGTCAACGTCCTCAGTAACCTGAAGACCAGAGACCAGTCAACGTCCTCAGTAACCCGAAGAACAGAGACCAGTCAACGTCCTCAGTAACCTGAAGAACAGAGACCAGTCAACGTCCTCAGTAACCTGAAGACCAGTCAACGTCCTCAGTAACCTGAAGAACAGAGACCAGTCAACGTCCTCAGTAACCTGAAGAACAGAGACCAGTCAACGTCCTCAGTAACCTGAAGAACAGAGACCAGTCAACGTCCTCAGTAACCTGAAGAACAGAGACCAGTCAACGTCCTCAGTAACCTGAAGACCAGTCAACGTCCTCAGTAACCTGAAGAACAGAGACCAGTCAACGTCCTCAGTAACCTGAAGAACAGAGACCAGTCAACGTCCTCAGTAACCTGAAGACCAGTCAACGTCCTCAGTAACCCGATGAACAGAGACCAGTCAACGTCCTCAGTAACCTGAAGACCAGTCAACGTCCTCAGTAACCTGAAGAACAGAGACCAGTCAACGTCCTCAGTAACCTGAAGAACAGAGACCAGTCAACGTCCTCAGTAACCTGAAGAACAGAGACCAGTCAACGTCCTCAGTAACCTGAAGACCAGCCAACGTCCTCAGTAACCCGAAGAACAGAGACCAGTCAACGTCCTCAGTAACCTGAAGAACAGAGACCAGCCAACGTCCTCAGTAACCTGAAGAACAGAGACCAGTCAACGTCCTCAGTAACCTGAAGAACAGAGACCAGTCAACGTCCTCAGTAACCTGAAGAACAGAGACCAGTCAACGTCCTCAGTAACCTGAAGAACAGAGACCAGTCAACGTCCTCAGTAACCTGAAGAACAGAGACCAGTCAACGTCCTCAGTAACCTGAAGAACAGAGATCAGCCAACGTCCTCAGTAACCTGAAGAACAGAGACCAGTCAACGTCCTCAGTAACCTGAAGAACAGAGACCAGCCAACGTCCTCAGTAACCCGAAGAACAGAGACCAGTCAACGTCCTCAGTAACCTGAAGAACAGAGATCAGTCAACGTCCTCAGTAACACGTAGAACAGAGACCAGTCAACGTCCTCAGTAACCTGAAGATCAGAGGCCAGTCAACGTCCTCAGTAACCTGAAGAACAGAGACCAGTCAACGTCCTCAGTAACCTGAAGAACAGAGATCAGCCAACGTCCTCAGTAACCTGAAGAACAGAGACCAGTCAACGTCCTCAGTAACCTGAAGAACAGAGACCAGTCAACGTCCTCAGTAACCTGAAGAACAGAGACCAGTCAACGTCCTCAGTAACCCGAAGAACAGAGACCAGCCAACGTCCTCAGTAACCCGAAGAACAGAGACCAGTCAACGTCCTCAGTAACCTGAAGACCAGTCAACGTCCTCAGTAACCTGAAGACCAGAGACCAGTCAACGTCCTCAGTAACCCGATGAACAGAGACCAGTCAACGTCCTCAGTAACCTGAAGAACAGAGACCAGTCAACGTCCTCAGTAACCTGAAGACCAGTCAACGTCCTCAGTAACCTGAAGCATCAGATAATTGTAATTTGGGAGACCGTTTTGTAAGGTAAGATGAGCAGCGTACGTTTTCACAGAAGCGTTCTCGGTCCTCTCGGCAGGAGAAGTACAGGAATCTGTCCAGGTGGAAGTCGTCTGACGACAGCTCCGCTACTCGCATGATGCTCTTCTTACACTCCTCTCTGATTGGATGAGCCTGGTCCTGTTGCTCCGCCTCTTGGACTAAGGCTTTCTCCAGACACGCTATGACCTCACCCTGTGAATGGATGTCCTGGGGGGGACGGGATGGAGAGAGGGTGGGAGTGAGGTAAGGGGGGTGGAGCAGAAGGAGGGGGGAGGGAGGGGTCAGAATGAGGGTGGAAGCAGAGAGAGTGTTCCAATTGGTTAAACTTAAACTCTTTAACATCAACCTCAGCTCTGGCATCTTCCCCAATATTTGGAACCAAGGACTGATAACCCCAATTCACAAAAGTGGAGAAAAAATTTGACCCCAATAACTACCGTGGGATATGCGTCAACAGCAACCTTGGGAAAATCCTCTGCATTATCATTAACAGCAGACTCATACATTTCCTCAGTGAAAACAATGTATTGAGCAAATGTCAAATTGTCTTTTTACCAAATTACCGTACGACAGACCACGTATTCACCCTGCACACCCTAATTGACAAACAAACCAAAAGCAAAGTGTTCTCATACTTTGTTGATTTCAAAAAAGCTTTTGACTCAATTTGGCATGAGGGTCTGCTATATAAATTGATGGAAAACTGTGTTGGGGGAGAAACATACGACATTATAAAATCCATGTTCACAAACAAGTGTGCGGTTAAAATTGGCAAAAATCAGATGTCTTTCCTCAGTGCTATGAGGTGAGACAGGGATTCAACTTAAGCCCCTCCCTCTTCAACATATATAATCAATTAGAGCACTAGAACAGTCTGCAGCAGCTGGCCTCACCCTACTAGAATCTGAAGTCAAATGTCTACTGTTTGCTGATGATCTGGTGCGTCTGTCTCCAACCAAGGAGGGCCTACAGCAGCACCAAGATCTTCTGCACAGATTCTGACAGACCTGGGGCCCTGACAGACCTGGGGCCCTGACAGACCTGGGGCCCTGACAGACCTGGGGCCCTGACAGACCTGGGGCCCTGACAGACCTGGGGCCCTGACAGACCTGGGGCCCTGACAGACCTGGGGCCCTGACAAACCTGGGGCCCTGACAGACCTGGGGCCCTGACAGACCTGGGGCCCTGACAGACCTGGGGCCTGTCATTAAATCTCAGTAAGACAAAAATAATGCTGTTCCATAAAAAGGTCCAGTTTCCAGGACCATAAATACAAATTCCATCGAGACACCGTTGCCCTACAGCAGGTGTTTCCAACTAAAAATGTGATTCACATTTTACCATTTTCAAACAGTACATTTATATTTTCCAAGGGGCTATTGGGGGAGGTTTTATCTCTCGCCTGAGTAGCCTCATTTCACTGCCAAAAATAATATGTAACCATCTAGTGTTCAGCGAAATAACTCAATGTCGAATACAGGAAGCCTAGTCAAATAATTAACATCCAGTTCACATTACCCGTTACACTCTCGCAGTGAAACCTTCACTCTTGTGCCGACATTTAGAAACGAAACACGACAATTTGAAAAAAGACGACTTTCGAGTAGTAAGACATGTATAAAAGCAACAGATACCATTAATAAGAAGAGGCTAGAAGCATCGTATATGGTGAGCTACCGAGTGGTTAGGACAGGCAAGCCCCATACTATTGTGGAGGACTGGCTAGGACAGGCAAGCCCCATACTATTGTGGAGGACTGGCTAGCACAGGCAAGCCCCATACTATTGTGGAGGACTGGCTAGGACAGGCAAGCCCCATACTATTTATGGAGGACTGGCTAGGACAGGCAAGCCCCATACTATTGTGGAGGACTGGCTAGGACAGGCAAGCCCCATACTATTGTGGAGGACTGGCTAGGACAGGCAAGCCCCATACTATTGTGGAGGACTGGCTAGGACAGGCAAGCCCCATACTATTGTGGAGGACTGGCTAGGACAGGCAAGCCCCATACTATTGTGGAGGACTGGCTAGGACAGGCAAGCCCCATACTATTGTGGAGGACTGGCTAGGACAGGCAAGCCCCATACTATTGTGGAGGACTGGCTAGGACAGGCAAGCCCCATACTATTGTGGAGGACTGGCTAGGACAGGCAAGCCCCATACTATTGTGGAGGACTTAATTCTTCCTGCTACCGCGGGTATGTATCAGTATATTATTTTGTATACATATTGCATATTTCCCATCACCTAATGAACCACCACAATACCAGTCTGGTGTTCAGCTTTCTGGACTGTATTGAACCACCACAATACCAGTCTGGTGTTCAGCTCTCTGGGCTGTATTGAACCACCACAATACCAGTCTGGTGTTCAGCTCTCTGGGCTGTATTGAACCACCACAATACCAGTCTGGTGTTCAGCTCTCTGGGCTGTATTGAACCACCACAATACCAGTCTGGTGTTCAGCTCTCTGGGCTGTATTGAACCACCACAATACCAGTCTGGTGTTCAGCTCTCTGGGCTGTAATGAACCACCACAATACCAGTCTGGTGTTCAGCTCTCTGGGCTGTAATGAACCACCACAATACCAGTCTGGTGTTCAGCTCTCTGGGCTGTATTGAACCACCACAATACCAGTCTGGTGTTCAGCTCTCTGTGCTGTATTGAACCACCACAATACCAGTCTGGTGTTCAGCTCTCTGTGCTGTATTGAACCACCACAATACCAGTCTGGTGTTCAGCTCTCTGGGCTGTATTGAACCACCACAATACCAGTCTGGTGTTCAGGTCTCTGTGCTGTATTGAACCACCACAATACCAGTCTGGTGTTCAGCTCTCTGTGCTGTATTGAACCACCACAATACCAGTCTGGTGTTCAGCTCTCTGGGCTGTATTGAACCACCACAATACCAGTCTGGTGTTCAGCTCTCTGGGCTGTATTGAACCACCACAATACCAGTCTGGTGTTCAGCTCTCTGTGCTGTATTGAACCACCACAATACCAGTCTGGTGTTCAGCTCTCTGGGCTGTATTGAACCACCACAATACCAGTCTGGTGTTCAGCTCTCTGTGCTGTATTGAACCACCACAATACCAGTCTGGTGTTCAGCTCTCTGGGCTGTATTGAACCACCACAATACCAGTCTGGTGTTCAGCTCTCTGGGCTGTATTGAACCACCACAATACCAGTCTGGTGTTCAGCTTTCTGGGCTGTAATGAACCACCACAATACCAGTCTGGTGTTCAGCTCTCTGGGCTGTATTGAACCACCACAATACCAGTCTGGTGTTCAGCTCTCTGGGCTGTATTGAACCACCACAATACCAGTCTGGTGTTCAGCTCTCTGGGCTGTATTGAACCACCACAATACCAGTCTGGTGTTCAGCTCTCTGTGCTGTATTGAACCACCACAATACCAGTCTGGTGTTCAGCTCTCTGGGCTGTATTGAACCACCACAATACCAGTCTGGTGTTCAGCTCTCTGTGCTGTATTGAACCACCACAATACCAGTCTGGTGTTCAGCTCTCTGGGCTGTATTGAACCACCACAATACCAGTCTGGTGTTCAGCTCTCTGGGCTGTATTGAACCACCACAATACCAGTCTGGTGTTCAGCTCTCTGGGCTGTATTGAACCACCACAATACCAGTCTGGTGTTCAGCTCTCTGGGCTGTATTGAACCACCACAATACCAGTCTGGTGTTCAGGTCTCTGGGCTGTATTGAACCACCACAATACCAGTCTGGTGTTCAGCTCTCTGGGCTGTATTGAACCACCACAATACCAGTCTGGTGTTCAGCTCTCTGGGCTGTATTGAACCACCACAATACCAGTCTGGTGTTCAGCTTTCTGGGCTGTAATGAACCACCACAATACCAGTCTGGTGTTCAGCTCTCTGGGCTGTATTGAACCACCACAATACCAGTCTGGTGTTCAGCTCTCTGGGCTGTATTGAACCACCACAATACCAGTCTGGTGTTCAGCTCTCTGGGCTGTATTGAACCACCACAATACCAGTCTGGTGTTCAGCTCTCTGTGCTGTATTGAACCACCACAATACCAGTCTGGTGTTCAGCTCTCTGGGCTGTATTGAACCACCACAATACCAGTCTGGTGTTCAGCTCTCTGTGCTGTATTGAACCACCACAATACCAGTCTGGTGTTCAGCTCTCTGGGCTGTATTGAACCACCACAATACCAGTCTGGTGTTCAGCTCTCTGGGCTGTATTGAACCACCACAATACCAGTCTGGTGTTCAGCTCTCTGGGCTGTATTGAACCACCACAATACCAGTCTGGTGTTCAGCTCTCTGGGCTGTATTGAACCACCACAATACCAGTCTGGTGTTCAGGTCTCTGTGCTGTATTGAACCACCACAATACCAGTCTGGTGTTCAGCTCTCTGGGCTGTATTGAACCACCACAATACCAGTCTGGTGTTCAGCTCTCTGGGCTGTATTGAACCACCACAATACCAGTCTGGTGTTCAGCTTTCTGGGCTGTAATGAACCACCACAATACCAGTCTGGTGTTCAGCTCTCTGGGCTGTATTGAACCACCACAATACCAGTCTGGTGTTCAGCTCTCTGGGCTGTATTGAACCACCACAATACCAGTCTGGTGTTCAGCTCTCTGGGCTGTATTGAACCACCACAATACCAGTCTGGTGTTCAGCTCTCTGTGCTGTATTGAACCACCACAATACCAGTCTGGTGTTCAGCTCTCTGGGCTGTATTGAACCACCACAATACCAGTCTGGTGTTCAGCTCTCTGTGCTGTATTGAACCACCACAATACCAGTCTGGTGTTCAGCTCTCTGGGCTGTATTGAACCACCACAATACCAGTCTGGTGTTCAGCTCTCTGGGCTGTATTGAACCACCACAATACCAGTCTGGTGTTCAGCTCTCTGGGCTGTATTGAACCACCACAATACCAGTCTGGTGTTCAGCTCTCTGGGCTGTATTGAACCACCACAATACCAGTCTGGTGTTCAGGTCTCTGTGCTGTATTGAACCACCACAATACCAGTCTGGTGTTCAGCTCTCTGGGCTGTATTGAACCACCACAATACCAGTCTGGTGTTCAGCTCTCTGGGCTGTATTGAACCACCACAATACCAGTCTGGTGTTCAGCTTTCTGGGCTGTAATGAACCACCACAATACCAGTCTGGTGTTCAGCTCTCTGGGCTGTATTGAACCACCACAATACCAGTCTGGTGTTCAGCTCTCTGGGCTGTATTGAACCACCACAATACCAGTCTGGTGTTCAGCTCTCTGGGCTGTATTGAACCACCACAATACCAGTCTGGTGTTCAGCTCTCTGTGCTGTATTGAACCACCACAATACCAGTCTGGTGTTCAGCTCTCTGGGCTGCATTGATGTATCCTGAAAATGACATCTGCTGCTTTAGATTGAACCGTCATGTCTCAGTTATTGTTTTCATATCTAGAAAATTAAAAAAGAGGCTATTTTCTTTACTTTCAGAGAGCGAGCCGATCAAGGGGTCGGAAATGTAGATATTGCCAGATGTTCACCGTCTGATGAACAGGAAGTGGAAGCTTTATTACTGGGTAAAGTGTCCCTAACCAGAGGTAATTAAACTGCTCTGTGTTCTTCTTCTCTCTTCCTCTCTGCCTGTCTTGTTGTACATGGAACCTGTCTCACCTCTGCCTGTCTTGTTGTACATGGAACCTGTCTCACCTCTGCCTGTCTTGTTGTACATGGAACCTGTCTCACATGCATTCATTAAAAAAACCTTCAGATGTCAGCTGCTCATTGTCAGATTTACACCACATCAACACTCAGCCATTTTCACTGGACTATCAAGCCCCTGAGGCTGCCAAATGTATCGTCACTACTACAGCTGTGTTTATTTTGAGCGTTCCAGATTCAGCAGGTGGAGGACCTGCTTTATCAGACGGATCCTTCTGGAAACACTGAGGTCATAGTTCCCATGTGAGAGTGGATCCTCGGCCCTCACTAGCATGAAAACTAAATACAGACACAGACTGTGTGTGGAAAAGGATTTAAGACGGAGACTCTCTCCAATACAACCCAACATTACAGAGTTATGTGTATCCTTTCAAGCACACCCTTCTCATTAACCTGCGGTGAGTTATTCACAATTTTCGATGAAAAAATAAGGTTTTATATGTAAGATGGTTAAATAAAGAGAAAAATCATTGATTATTATTATTTGTGCCCTGGTCCTATAAGAGCTCTTTGTCACTTCCCACGAGCCGGATTGTGACAACAACTCACACTCATTCTTATGTTTAATAAATGTATCGTATAGTGTGTGTGTGGCGGGCTTACAATGATGGCAAAAAACATCATTTGAGAGTGCGCTGACCCTGGTGCTTAGAGGGGGTACAGCTGACCCTGGTGCTTAGAGGGGGTACAGCTGACCCTGGTGCTAGAGGGGGTACAGCTGACCCTGGTGCTAGAGGGGATACAGCTGACCCTGGTGCTTAGAGGGGGTACAGCTGACCCTGGTGCTTAGAGGGGGTACAGCTGCCCCTGGTGCTAGAGGGGATACAGCTGACCCTGGTGCTTAGAGGGGGTACAGCTGACCCTGGTGCTAGAGGGGGTACAGCTGACCCTGGTGCTTAGAGGGGGTACAGCTGACCCTGGTGCTAGAGGAGGTACAGCTGACCCTGGTGCTAGAGGGGGTACAGCTGACCCTGGTGCTAGAGGGGATACAGCTGACCCTGGTGCTTAGAGGGGGTACAGCTGACCCTGGTGCTAGAGGGGGTACAGCTGACCCTGGTGCTTAGAGGGGGTACAGCTGACCCTGGTGCTTAGAGGGGGTACAGCTGACCCTGGTGCTAGAGGGGATACAGCTGACCCTGGTGATAGAGGGGGTACAGCTGACCCTGGTGCTAGAGGGGATACAGCTGACCCTGGTGCTAGAGGGGATACAGCTGACCCTGGTGCTAGAGGGGATACAGCTGACCCTGGTGCTAGAGGGGATACAGCTGACCCTGGTGCTAGAGGGGGTACAGCTGACCCTGGTGCTAGAGGGGGTACACAGCTGGAGGTTGAATGTTTGAAGGGGTACGGGACTATAAACAGTTTAGGAACCACTGCCCTAGAGCACACAACAACTATACATACCTCGGCCTAAACATCAGCGCCACAGATAACTTCCACAAAGCTGTGAACGATCTGAGAGACAAGGCCAGAAGGGCCTTCTACGCCATCAAAAGGAACATAAAATGTGACATACCAATTAGGATCTGGCTAAAAATACTGGAATCAGTTATAGAACCCATTGCCCTTTATGGTTGTGAGGTCTGGGGTCCGCTTACCAACCCAGAATTCACATAACGGGACAAACACCAAATTGAGACTCTGCAAGCAGAATTCTGCAAAAATATCCTCAGTGTACACCGTAAAACACCAAATAGTAAATGAAATGCAGAGCAGAATTAGGACGATTCCCACTAATGATCCAAATCCATAAAATAGTAATTAAATTCAACAACCACCTAAAAAGAAGTGATTCTCAAGCCTTCCATAACAGAGCCATCACCTTCAGAGAGATGAACCTGGAGAAGAGTCCCCCCTGACAGCTGGTACGGGGACTCACAAACACAGACCCCTCAGAGCCATCACCTTCAGAGAGATGAACCTGGAGAAGAGTCCCCCCTGACAGCTGGTACGGGGACTCACAAACACACACCCCTCAGAGCCCCAGGACAGCTACACAATTAGACCCAAGCAAATCATGAGAAAACAAAAAGATAATTACTTGACACATTGGAAAGAATTAACAAAAAAAATTGAGCAAACTAGAATGCTATTTGGTCCTAAACAGAGAGTACACAGTGGTAGAATACCTGACCACTGTGACTGACCCAAAATGAAGGAAAGCTTTGACTATGAAGAGACTCAGTGAGCATAGCCTTGCTATTGAGAAAGGCCGCTATAGCCTGTCTTCTCTTGAGAGCCAGGTCTGCCTATGTGCACACTGCCCACAAAATGAGGTGGAAATTGAGCTGCTCCTCCTAACCTCCTGCCAAATGTATGACCATATTAGAGACACATATTTCCCTCAGATTACACAGATCCACAAAGAACTAGAAAACAAATCCCATCTTGATAAAGTCCCATATCTATTAAAGGGCCAACCAGTGAAGAACAAACACCATCTTGATAAAGTCCCATATCTATTAAAGGGCCAACCAGTGAAGAACAAACCCCATCTTGATAAAGTCCCATATCTATTAAAGGGCCAACCAGTGAAGAACAAACCCCATCTTGATAAAGTCCCATATCTATTAAAGGGCCAACCAGTGAAGAACAAACCCCATCTTGATAAAGTCCCATATCTATTAAAGGGCCAACCAGTGAAGAACAAACACCATCTTGATAAAGTCCCATATCTATTAAAGGGCCAACCAGTGAAGAACAAACACCATCTTGATAAAGTCCCATATCTATTAAAGGGCCAACCAGTGAAGAACAAACACCATCTTGATAAAGTCCCATATCTATTAAAAGGGCCAACCAGTGAAGAACAAACCCCATCTTGATAAAGTCCCATATCTATTAAAGGGCCAACCAGTGGAGAACAAACCCCATCTTGATAAAGTCCCATATCTATTAAAGGGCCAACCAGTGAAGAACAAACCCCATCTTGATAAAGTCCCATATCTATTAAAGGGCCAACCAGTGAAGAACAAACCCCATCTTGATAAAGTCCCATATCTATTAAAGGGCCAACCAGTGAAGAACAAACACCATCTTGATAAAGTCCCATATCTATTAAAGGGCCAACCAGTGAAGAACAAACACCATCTTGATAAAGTCCCATATCTATTAAAAGGGCCAACCAGTGAAGAACAAACCCCATCTTGATAAAGTCCCATATCTATTAAAAAGGGCCAACCAGTGAAGAACAAACACCATCTTGATAAAGTCCCATATCTATTAAAAGGGCCAACCAGTGAAGAACAAACCCCATCTTGATAAAGTCCCATATCTATTAAAGGGCCAACCAGTGAAGATCAAACCCCATCTTGATAAAGTCCCATATCTATGAAAGGGCCAACCAGTGAAGAACAAACCCCATCTTGATAAAGTCCCATATCTATTAAAAAGGGCCAACCAGTGATGAACAAACCCCATCTTGATAAAGTCCCATATCTATTAAAGGGCCAACCAGTGAAGATCAAACCCCATCTTGATAAAGTCCCATATCTATGAAAGGGCCAACCAGTGAAGAACAAACCCCATCTTGATAAAGTCCCATATCTATGAAAGGGCCAACCAGTGAAGAACAAACCCCATCTTGATAAAGTCCCATATCTATGAAAGGGCCAACCAGTGAAGAACAAACCCCATCTTGATAAAGTCCCCATATCTATTAAATGGCCAACCAGTGAAGAACAAACCCCATCTTGATAAAGTCCCATATCTATTAAAGAGCCAACCAGTGAAGAACAAACCCCATCTTGATAAAGTCCTATATCTATTAAATGGCCAACCAGTGAAGAACAAACCCCATCTTGATAAAGTCCCATATCTATTAAAGGGCCAACCAGTGAAGAACAAACACCATCTTGATAAAGTCCCATATCTATTAAAGGGCCAACCAGTGAAGAACAAACACCATCTTGATAAAGTCCCATATCTATTAAAGGGCCAACCAGTGAAGAACAAACACCATCTTGATAAAGTCCCATATCTATTAAAGGGCCAACCAGTGAAGAACAAACATCATCTTGATAAAGTCCCATATCTATTAAAGGGCCAACCAGGGAAGAACAAACCCCATCTTGATAAAGTCCCATATCTATTAAAGGGCCAACCAGTGAAGAACAAACACCATCTTGATAAAGTCCCATATCTATTAAAGGGCCAACCAGTGAAGAACAAACACCATCTTGATAAAGTCCCATATCTATTAAAGGGCCAACCAGTGAAGAACAAACACCATCTTGATAAAGTCCCATATCTATTAAAGGGCCAACCAGTGAAGAACAAACACCATCTTGATAAAGTCCCATATCTATTAAAGGGCCAACCAGTGAAGAACAAACATCATCTTGATAAAGTCCCATATCTATTAAAGGACCAACCAGTGAAGAACAAACACCATCGGTAATCCAACCTGTATTGATCTGGTTTGTCTTCCCACACGATGGATCCTTCAGTACAAACTGCACTATGAAGAGGCCCTAACACCAAACCACTAGACAACCCAGAGAGATAACGGTCCCTCAGTCTTCCTCCCTACGAGTATCACTACACCACAACCCAGAGAGATAACGGTCCCTCAGTCTTCCTCCCTATGGAGTATCACTACAACACACTCCTATGAAGAGGCCCTAAAACCAAACCACTAGACAACCCAGAGAGATAACGGTCCCTCAGTCTTCCTCCCTATGAGTATCACTACAACACACTCCTATGAAGAGGCCCTAACACCAAACCACTAGACAACCCAGAGAGACAACGGTCCCTCAGTCTTCCTCCCTATGAGTATCACTACAACACACTCTCCCATCTCACCTTCTCTCCAACGTTAATGGTCCCTCAGTCTTCCTCCCTATGGAGTATCACTACACCACCTCCCATCTCACCTTCTCTCCAACGTTGATGCTTCCACAGCGTAGCGTGTTGATGTCCTCTCTACACTTGTCCATGAAGCCACAGATGAGTCTGTAGTCCGAGAAGATGATGGAGGTCATCTTGGTAATGTATTGGTGACAGTGGTACTCTGTGATGTTACCACGGTGATCCACCAGGCAGGACACCAGGTAACCCTTACCACGCTCCTCCTCCGAACACTCCTTAATCTGAGGGGGGGGACGCAGAGGTGAAATACACACTCCTTAATCTGAGGGGGGGGGGGGGGACGCAGAGGTGAAATACACACTCCTTAATCTGAGGGGGGGACGCAGAGGTGAAATACACACTCCTTAATCTGAGGGGGGGGGGGGGGGGACGCAGAGGTGAAATACACACTCCTTAATCTGAGGGGGGGGGGGGGGGGACGCAGAGGTGAAATACACACTCCTTAATCTGAGGGGGGGGGGGGACGCAGAGGTGAAATACACACTCCTTAATCTGAGGGGGGGGGGGGGGGGCAGAGGTGAAATACACACTCCTTAATCTGAGGGGGGGGGGGGAGGCAGAGATGAAATACACACTCCTTAATCTGAGGGGGGGGGGGGGGGCAGAGGTGAAATACACACTCCTTAATCTGAGGGGGAGGGGGGGGGGACGAAGAGGTGAAATACACACTCCTTAATCTGAGGGGGAGGGGGGGGGGGGCAGAGGTGAAATACACACTCCTTAATCTGAGGGGGGGGGACGAAGAGGTGAAATACACACTCCTTAATCTGAGGGGGGGGGGGGGGGGGCAGAGGTGAAATACACACTCCTTAATCTGAGGGGGGGGGGGGGGGGGAGGCAGAGGTGAAATACACACTCCTTAATCTGAGGGGGGGGGGGGGGGCAGAGGTGAAATACACACTCCTTAATCTGAGGGGGAGGGGGGGGGGACGAAGAGGTGAAATACACACTCCTTAATCTGAGGGGGGGGGGCAGAGGTGAAATACACACTCCTTAATCTGAGGGGGGGGGGGGGGGGAGGCAGAGGTGAAATACACACTCCTTAATCTGAGGGGGGGGGGGGGGGGGGGCAGAGGTGAAATACACACTCCTTGGAATACAACACAGGTGAAGGTGAAGTTAAAACAGACTTAAATAGTCCCTACGGCCCTGGGGACAGGTGATGCCCTATAGGGGACAGGTGGTGCCCTATAGGGGACAGGTGGTGCCCTATAGGGGACAGGTGGTGCCCTATAGGGGACAGGTGGTGCCCTATAGGGGACAGGTGGTGCCCTATAGGGGACAGGTGATGCCCTATAGGGGACAGGTGATGCCCTATAGGGGACAGGTGGTGCCCTATAGGGGACAGGTGGTGCCCTATAGGGGACAGGTGGTGCCCTATAGGGGACAGGTGGTGCCCTATAGGGGACAGGTGATGCCCTATAGGGGACAGGTGATGCCCTATAGGGGACAAGGTGCCATTTAGGACCCAGTCAATGTCACAGCAACAACAGACTGACATTATCTGGCTCATGGTACAGCTCTGCAGCCATAAAGACATGTTGCTGTGTGTGTGTGTGTGTGTGTGTGTGTGTGTGTGTGTGTGTGTGTGTGTGTGTGTGTGTGTGTGTGTGTGTGTGTGTGTGTGTGTGTGTGTGTGTGTGTGTGTGTGTGTGTGTGTGTGTGTGTGTGTGTGTGTGTGTGTGTGTGTGTGTGTGTGTGTGTGTGTGTGTGTGTGTGTGTGTGTGTGTGTCAGACTAACCTCAGTGATAGTACTCTTGCAGATGTCCATGGCCACAGACTCAAACTTGGGATCCATTGTCAGGTTCAGCTTGTAGTTCCATAGCAACTGGAGGAAAGAGGGAGAGAAACCATGAAACAGACACACCGAGAGAGACACACAGAGAGAGAGAGACACAGAGAGAGAGAGAGAGAGAGACACACACAGAGAGACAGCGAGACAAACACACAGAGAGAGACAGAGAGAGACACACAGAGAGAGACACACAGAGAGAGACACACAGAGAGAGACACACAGAGAGAGACACACAGAGAGAGAGAGAGACAGCGAGAGACACAGAGAGAGAGACAGCGAGACCCACAGAGAGAGAGAGAGAGAGAGAGAGGAGAGAGAGAGAGAGAGAGAGAGAGAGAGAGACACAGAGAGAGAGAGACACACACAGAGAGACAGCGAGACAGACACACAGAGAGACACACACAGAGAGAGACACACAGAGAGAGACACACAGAGAGAGACACACAGAGAGAGACACACAGAGAGAGACACACAGAGAGAGACACACAGAGAGAGACACACAGAGACACACAGAGAGAGAGAGAGACAGCGAGAGACACAGAGAGAGAGACAGCGAGACCCACAGAGAGAGAGAGACAGAGAGAGAGAGAGAGAGAGAGAGAGAGAGAGAGAGAGAGAGAGAGAGAGAGAGAGAAAGAGAGAGACACACACACAGAGAGAGACACACACAGAGAGACAGCGAGACAGACACACAGAGAGAGACACACAGAGAGAGAGACACACAGAGAGAGAGACACACAGAGAGAGAGACACAGAGAGAGAGACACAGAGAGAGAGACACAGAGAGAGAGACACAGAGAGACAGAAGGGAGGGAGAGAGAAGAGAGAGAGAGGAGGGTATTGTCTTAATGAGGTTTGACTAGTGACAGGACAGCAGGGTAGCAGAACCTGTAGACAGATATGATACCAGAACAGAGCCTGTAGACAGATATGATACCAGAACAGAGCCTGTAGACAGATATGATACCAGAACAGAGAGAGAGACAGATATGATACCAGAACAGAGCCTGTAGACAGATATGATACCAGAACAGAGCCTGTAGACAGATATGATACAAGAACAGAGCCTGTAGACAGATATGATACCAGAACAGAGCCTGTAGACAGATATGATACCAGAACAGAGCCTGTAGACAGATATGATACCAGAACAGAGCCTGTAGACAGATATGATACAAGAACAGAGAGAGAGACAGATATGATACCAGAACAGAGCCTGTAGACAGATATGATACCAGAACAGAGCCTGTAGACAGATATGATACCAGAACAGAGCCTGTAGACAGATATGATACCAGAACAGAGCCTGTAGACAGATATGATACCAGAACAGAGAGAGAGACAGATATGATACCAGAACAGAGCCTGTAGACAGATATGATACCAGAACAGAGCCTGTAGACAGATATGATACCAGAACAGAGCCTGTAGACAGATATGATACCAGAACAGAGCCTGTAGACAGATATGATACAAGAACAGAGCCTGTAGACAGATATGATACCAGAACAGAGCCTGTAGACAGATATGATACCAGAACAGAGCCTGTAGACAGATATGATACCAGAACAGAGCCTGTAGACAGATATGATACCAGAACAGAGCCTGTAGACAGATATGATACCAGAACAGAGCCTGTAGACAGATATGATACCAGAACAGAGCCTGTAGACAGATATGATACCAGAACAGAGCCTGTAGACAGATATGATACAAGAACAGAGCCTGTAGACAGATATGATACCAGAACAGAGCCTGTAGACAGATATGATACCAGAACAGAGCCTGTAGACAGACATGATACCAGAACAGAGCCTGTAGACAGATATGATACCAGAACAGAGCCTGTAGACAGATATGATACCAGAACAGAGCCTGTAGACAGATATGATACCAGAACAGAGCCTGTAGACAGATATGATACCAGAACAGAGCCTGTAGACAGATATGATACCAGAACAGAGCCTGTAGACAGATATGATACAAGAACAGAGCCTGTAGACAGATATGATACCAGAACAGAGCCTGTAGACAGATATGATACCAGAACAGAGCCTGTAGACAGATATAATACCAGAACAGAGCCTGTAGACAGATATGATACCAGAACAGAGCCTGTAGACAGATATGATACCAGAACAGAGCCTGTAGACAGATATGATACCAGAACAGAGCCTGTAGACAGATATGATACCAGAACAGAGAGAGAGACAGATGTTCCATAACAGACCTCAGTTCTGCCAGTCTAACCTGGGTTGGAGGAGAGGAGAGGTTCCATAACAGACCTCAGCTCTGCCAGTCTAACCTGGGTTGGAGGAGAGGTTCCATAACAGACCTCAGCTCTGCCAGTCTAACCTGGGTTGGAGGAGAGGTTCCATAACAGACCTCAGTTCTGCCAGTCTAACCTGGGTTGGAGGAGAGGTTCCATAACAGACCTCAGCTCTGCCAGTCTAACCTGGGTTGGAGGAGAGGTTCCATAACAGACCTCAGTTCTGCCAGTCTAACCTGGGTTGGAGGAGAGGGTCCATAACAGACCTCAGCTCTGCCAGTCTAACCTGGGTTGGAGGAGAGGTTCCATAACAGACCTCAGTTCTGCCAGTCTAACCTGGGTTGGAGGAGAGGTTCCATAACAGACCTCAGCTCTGCCAGTCTAACCTGGGTTGGAGGAGAGGTTCCATAACAGACCTCAGCTCTGCCAGTCTAACCTGGGTTGGAGGAGAGGTTCCATAACAGACCTCAGTTCTGCCAGTCTAACCTGGGTTGGAGGAGAGGAGAGTCCATAACAGACCTCAGCTCTGCCAGTCTAACCTGGGTTGGAGGAGAGGAGAGGGTCCATAACAGACCTCAGCTCTGCCAGTCTGACCTGGGTTGGAGGAGAGGTTCCATAACAGACCTCAGCTCTACCAGTCTAACCTGGGTTGGAGGAGAGGAGAGGTTCCATAACAGACCTCAGCTCTGCCAGTCTAACCTGGGTTGGAGGAGAGGAGAGGTTCCATAACAGACCTCAGCTCTGCCAGTCTAACCTGGGTTGGAGGAGAGGTTCCATAACAGATCTCAGCTCTGCCAGTCTAACCTGGGTTGGAGGAGAGGAGAGGTTCCATAACAGACCTCAGCTCTGCCAGTCTAACCTGGGTTGGAGGAGAGGTTCCATAACAGACCTCAGCTCTGCCAGTCTAACCTGGGTTGGAGGAGAGGTTCCATAACAGACCTCAGCTCTGCCAGTCTAACCTGGGTTGGAGGAGAGGTTCCATAACAGACCTCAGCTCTGCCAGTCTAACCTGGGTTGGAGGAGAGGTTCCATAACAGACCTCAGCTCTGCCAGTCTAACCTGGGTTGGAGGAGAGGAGAGGTTCCATAACAGATCTCAGCTCTGCCAGTCTAACCTGGGTTGGAGGAGAGGTTCCATAACAGACCTCAGCTCTGCCAGTCTAACCTGGGTTGGAGGAGAGGTTCCATAACAGACCTCAGTTCTGCCAGTCTAACCTGGGTTGGAGGAGAGGAGGGTCCATAACAGACCTCAGCTCTGCCAGTCTAACCTGGGTTGGAGGAGAGGAGAGGTTCCATAACAGACCTCAGTTCTGCCAGTCTAACCTGGGTTGGAGGAGAGGAGAGGTTCCATAACAGATCTCAGCTCTGCCAGTCTAACCTGGGTTGGAGGAGAGGAGAGGTTCCATAACAGACCTCAGCTCTGCCAGTCTAACCTGGGTTGGAGGAGAGGTTCCATAACAGACCTCAGCTCTGCCAGTCTAACCTGGGTTGGAGGAGAGGTTCCATAACAGACCTCAGTTCTGCCAGTCTAACCTGGGTTGGAGGAGAGGAGAGGTTCCATAACAGACCTCAGCTCTGCCAGTCTAACCTGGGTTGGAGGAGAGGTTCCATAACAGACCTCAGCTCTGCCAGTCTAACCTGGGTTGGAGGAGAGGAGAGGTTCCATAACAGACCTCAGCTCTGCCAGTCTAACCTGGGTTGGAGGAGAGGTTCCATAACAGACCTCAGCTCTGCCAGTCTAACCTGGGTTGGAGGAGAGGTTCCATAACAGACCTCAGCTCTGCCAGTCTAACCTGGGTTGGAGGAGAGGTTCCATAACAGACCTCAGCTCTGCCAGTCTAACCTGGGTTGGAGAGGAGAGGTACCATAACAGACCTCAGTTCTGCCAGTCTAACCTGGGTTGGAGGAGAGGTTCCATAACAGATCTCAGCTCTGCCAGTCTAACCTGGGTTGGAGGAGAGGTTCCATAACAGACCTCAGCTCTGCCAGTCTAACCTGGGTTGGAGGAGAGGAGAGGTTCCATAACAGACCTCAGTTCTGCCAGTCTAACCTGGGTTGGAGGAGAGGTTCCATAACAGATCTCAGCTCTGCTCATCCTGTACGTGTGACTTGGCAAAGCTGTGACAGACTTCAAAGCGTCGATGGGGAACACTGTGTCAAGATGAGGGGAGAGGGGGCGAGGAAGGAGAGGGGGCGAGAGAGACGAGAGAGCGAAGCACTTACATGGTTGCAGTCGACAGCAATCTCTGTTTCCTGGAAAGAGAGAAACACAGGTATTAGACTCCATGATCAAGACCCTTTTCACTCAGTCTTTACTGAAGATGAGAGAACACACACACACACACACACACACACACACACACACACACACACACACACACACACACACACACACACACACACACACACACACACACACACACACACACACACACACACACACACACACACACACACACACACACACACACACACACACACACACACACACACACACACACACACACACACACACACACACCTTTACCCCCGACTGGTTTTTACAGAAGGCGTCTTAGTGTTATTGAGCTGGCAGTTATAAATACATGAGAACCTCCATCGTCTTAGTGTTATTGAGCTGGCAGTTATAAATACATGAGAACCTCCATCGTCTTAGTGTTATTGAGCTGGCAGTTATAAATACATGAGAACCTCCATCGTCTTAGTGTTATTGAGCTGGCAGTTATAAATACATGAGAACCTCCATCGTCTTAGTGTTATTGAGCTGGCAGTTATAAATACATGAGAACCTCCATCGTCTTAGTGTTATTGAGCTGGCAGTTATAAATACATGAGAACCTCCATCGTCTTAGTGTTATTGAGCTGGCAGTTATAAATACATGAGAACCTCCATCGTCTTAGTGTTATTGAGCTGGCAGTTATAAATACATGAGAACCTCCATCGTCTTAGTGTTATTGAGCTGGCAGTTATAAATACATGAGAACCTCCACCGTCTTAGTGTTATTGAGCTGGCAGTTATAAATACATGAGAACCTCCATCGTCTTAGTGTTATTGAGCTGGCAGTTATAAATACATGAGAACCTCCATCGTCTTAGTGTTATTGAGCTGGCAGTTATAAATACATCAGAACCTCCATCGTCTTAGTGTTATTGAGCTGGCAGTTATAAATACATCAGAACCTCCATCGTCTTAGTGTTATTGAGCTGGCAGTTATAAATACATGAGAACCTCCATCGTCTTAGTGTTATTGAGCTGGCAGTTATAAATACATGAGAACCTCCATCGTCTTAGTGTTATTGAGCTGGCAGTTATAAATACATGAGAACCTCCATCGTCTTAGTGTTATTGAGCTGGCAGTTATAATTACATGAGAACCTCCATCGTCTTAGTGTTATTGAGCTGGCAGTTATAAATACATCAGAACCTCCATTAGTTAGGGTTTCAACATATCAAAATATATTTTACATTCTTCAAAGTAGCCACCCTTTGCCTTGATGACAGATTTGCACACTGATAAAAAAATATATTTTGATTTGTTTAACACTTTTGGTTACTACATAATTCCATATGTGTTATTTCATAGGTTTGATGTCTTCACTATTATTCTACAATGTAGAAAATAGTAAAAAATAAAGAAAAACCCTGGAATGAGTAGGTGTGTCCAAACCTTTGACTGGTACTGTATATATATCCAGCAGCTGGAGAGAAATGGATGATTCAATAGGAATGGATGATTCAATAGGAATGATGCTTGGACAGGAAGGGATGATTCAATAGGAATGGATGACTCAATAGGAATGGATGACTCAATAGGAATGATTCAATAGGAATGGATGACTCAATAGGAATGATGCTTGGACAGGAATGGATGATTCAATAGGAATGATGCTTGGACAGGAAGGGATGATTCAATAGGAATGGATGACTGGATAGGAATGATGACCTGGCCAACTCAATCAGGCACCAACCAGGTTAGGATGAAACAGAGGTCAGAGGTCACCAAGAGCAACAGAAATGCTAGAAAGATGTGTCGGCATCGAGTCTCTGGCCCCTCCCAGTTAGGGGGAGTGATGAGCTCTACAGCAGAGTCTCTGGCCCCTCCCAGTTAGGGGGAGTGATGAGCTCTACAGCAGAGTCTCTGTCCCCTCCCAGTTAGGGGGAGTGATGAGCTCTACAGCAGAGTCTCTGGCCCCTCCCAGTTAGGGGGAGTGATGAGCTCTACAGCAGAGTCTCTGTCCCCTCCCAGTTAGGAGGAGTGATGAGCTCTACAGCAGAGTCTCTGGCCCCTCCCAGTTAGGGGGAGTGATGAGCTCTACAGCAGAGTCTCTGGCCCCTCCCAGTTAGGGGGAGTGATGAGCTCTACAGCAGAGTCTCTGGCCCCTCCCAGTTAGGGGGAGTCTCTGGCCCCTCCCAGTTAGGAGGAGTGATGAGCTCTACAGCAGAGTCTCTAGCCCCTCCCAGTTAGGGGGAGTGATGAGCTCTACAGCAGAGTCTCTGGCCCCTCCCAGTTAGGGGGAGTGATGAGCTCTACAGCAGAGTCTCTGGCCCCTCCCAGTTAGGGGGAGTGATGAGCTCTACAGCAGAGTCTCTGGCCTTTCCCAGTTAGGGGGAGTGATGAGCTCTACAGCAGAGTCTCTGGCCTTTCCCAGTTAGGGGGAGTGATGAGCTCTACAGCAGAGTCTCTGGCCTTTCCCAGTTAGGGGGAGTGATGAGCTCTACAGCAGAGTCTCTGGCCCCTCCCAGTTAGGGGGAGTGATGAGCTCTACAGCAGAGTCTCTGGCCCCTCCCAGTTAGGGGGAGTGATGAGCTCTACAGCAGAGTCTCTGTCCCCTCCCAGTTAGGGGGAGTGATGAGCTCTACAGCAGAGTCTCTGGCCCCTCCCAGTTAGGGGGAGTGATGAGCTCTACAGCAGAGTCTCTAGCCCCTCCCAGTTAGGGGGAGTGATGAGCTCTACAGCAGAGTCTCTGGCCCCTCCCAGTTAGGGGGAGTGATGAGCTCTACAGCAGAGTCTCTGGCCCCTCCCAGTTAGGAGGAGTGATGAGCTCTACAGCAGAGTCTCTGGCCCCTCCCAGTTAGGAGGAGTGATGAGCTCTACAGCAGAGTCTCTGGCCCCCTCCCAGTTAGGGGGAGTGATGAGCTCTACAGCAGAGTCTCTGGCCCCTCCCAGTTAGGAGGAGTGATGAGCTCTACAGCAGAGTCTCTAGCCCCCTCTCAGTTAGGAGGAGTGATGAGCTCTACAGCAGAGTCTCTGGCCCCTCCCAGTTAGGAGGAGTGATGAGCTCTACAGCAGAGTCTCTGGCCCCTCCCAGTTAGGAGGAGTGATGAGCTCTACAGCAGAGTCTCTAGCCCCCTCCCAGTTAGGGGGAGTGATGAGCTCTACAGCAGAGTCTCTAGCCCCCTCTCAGTTAGGAGGAGTGATGAGCTCTACAGCAGAGTCTCTAGCCCCCTCTCAGTTAGGGGGAGTGATGAGCTCTACAGCAGAGTCTCTGGCCCCTCCCAGTTAGGGGGAGTGATGAGCTCTACAGCACAGTCTCTGGCCCCTCCCAGTTAGGGGGAGTGATGAGATCTACAGCAGAGTCTCTGGCCCCTCCCAGTTAGGGGGAGTGATGAGCTCTACAGCAGAGTCTCTGGCCCCTCCCAGTTAGGGGGAGTGATGAGATCTACAGCAGAGTCTCTGGCCCCTCCCAGTTAGGGGGAGTGATGAGCTCTACAGCAGAGTCTCTGGCCCCTCCCAGTTAGGGGGAGTGATGAGCTCTACAGCAGAGTCTCTGGCCCCTCCCAGTTAGGGGGAGTGATGAGCTCTACAGCAGAGTCTCTGGCCCCTCCCAGTTAGGGGGAGTGATGAGCTCTACAGCAGAGTCTCTGGCCCCTCCCAGTTAGGGGGAGTGATGAGCTCTACAGCAGAGTCTCTGGCCCCTCCCAGTTAGGGGGAGTGATGAGCTCTACAGCAGAGTCTCTGGCCCCTCCCAGTTAGGGGGAGTGATGAGATCTACAGCAGAGTCTCTGGCCCCTCCCAGTTAGGGGGAGTGATGAGCTCTACAGCAGAGTCTCTGGCCCCTCCCAGTTAGGGGGAGTGATGAGCTCTACAGCAGAGTCTCTGGCCCCTCCCAGTTAGGGGGAGTGATGAGCTCTACAGCAGAGTCTCTGGCCCCTCCCAGTTAGGGGGAGTGATGAGCTCTACAGCAGAGTCTCTGGCCCCTCCCAGTTAGGGGGAGTGATGAGCTCTACAGCAGAGTCTCTGGCCCCTCCCAGTTAGGGGGAGTGATGAGCTCTACAGCAGAGTCTCTGGCCCCTCCCAGTTAGGGGGAGTGATGAGCTCTACAGCAGAGTCTCTGGCCCCTCCCAGTTAGGGGGAGTGATGAGCTCTACAGCAGAGTCTCTGGCCCCTCCCAGTTAGGGGGAGTGATGAGATCTACAGCAGAGTCTCTGGCCCCTCCCAGTTAGGGGGAGTGATGAGATCTACAGCAGAGTCTCTGACCCCTCCCAGTTAGGGGGGGTGATGAGATCTACAGCAGAGTCTCTGGCCCCTCCCAGTTAGGGGGAGTGATGAGCTCTACAGCAGAGTCTCTGGCCCCCTCCCAGTTAGGAGGAGTGATGAGATCTACAGCAGAGTCTCTGGCCCCCTCCCAGTTAGGAGGAGTGATGAGCTCTACAGCAGAGTCTCTGGCCCCTCCCAGTTAGGGGGAGTGATGAGATCTACAGCAGAGTCTCTGACCCCTCCCAGTTAGGAGGAGTGATGAGCTCTACAGCAGAGTCTCTGACCCCTCCCAGTTAGGAGGAGTGATGAGCTCTACAGCAGAGTCTCTGGCCCCTCCCAGTTAGGGGGAGTGATGAGCTCTACAGCAGAGTCTCTGGCCCCTCCCAGTTAGGGGGAGTGATGAGCTCTACAGCAGAGTCTCTGGCCCCTCCCAGTTAGGGGGAGTGATGAGCTCTACAGCAGAGTCTCTGGCCCCTCCCAGTTAGGGGGAGTGATGAGCTCTACAGCAGAGTCTCTGGCCCCTCCCAGTTAGGGGGAGTGATGAGCTCTACAGCAGAGTCTCTGGCCCCTCCCAGTTAGGGGGAGTGATGAGCTCTACAGCAGAGTCTCTGGCCCCTCCCAGTTAGGGGGAGTGATGAGCTCTACAGCAGAGTCTCTGGCCCCTCCCAGTTAGGGGGGGTGATGAGCTCTACAGCAGAGTCTCTGGCCCCTCTCAGTTAGGGGGGGTAATGAGCTCTACAGCAGAGTCTCTGGCCCCTCCCAGTTAGGGGGGGTGATGAGCTCTACAGCAGAGTCTCTGGCCCCTCCCAGTTAGGGGGAGTGATGAGCTCTACAGCAGAGTCTCTGGCCCCTCCCAGTTAGGGGGAGTGATGAGCTCTACAGCAGAGTCTCTGGCCCCTCCCAGTTAGGGGGGGTGATGAGCTCTACAGCAGAGTCTCTGGCCCCTCCCAGTTAGGGGGAGTGATGAGCTCTACAGCAGAGTCTCTGGCCCCTCCCAGTTAGGGGGAGTGATGAGCTCTACAGCAGAGTCTCTGGCCCCTCCCAGTTAGGGGGAGTGATGAGCTCTACAGCAGAGTCTCTGGCCCCTCCCAGTTAGGAGGAGTGATGAGCTCTACAGTTAGGGGGAGTGATGAGCTCTACAGCAGAGTCTCTGGCCCCTCTCAGTTAGGGGGAGTGATGAGCTCTACAGCAGAGTCTCTGGCCCCTCTCAGTTAGGGGGAGTGATGAGCTCTACAGCAGAGTCTCTGGCCCCCTCCCAGTTAGGGGGAGTGATGAGCTCTACAGCAGAGTCTCTGGCCCCTCCCAGTTAGGGGGAGTGATGAGATCTACAGCAGAGTCTCTGGCCCCCTCCCAGTTAGGGGGAGTGATGAGATCTACAGCAGAGTCTCTGGCCCCTCCCAGTTAGGGGGAGTGATGAGATCTACAGCAGAGTCTCTGGCCCCTCCCAGTTAGGGGGAGTGATGAGCTCTACAGCAGAGTCTCTGGCCCCTCCCAGTTAGGGGGAGTGATGAGCTCTACAGCAGAGTCTCTGGCCCCTCCCAGTTAGGGGGAGTGATGAGCTCTACAGCAGAGTCTCTGGCCCCTCCCAGTTAGGGGGAGTGATGAGCTCTACAGCAGAGTCTCTGGCCCCTCCCAGTTAGGGGGAGTGATGAGCTCTACAGCAGAGTCTCTGGCCCCTCCCAGTTAGGGGGAGTGATGAGCTCTACAGCAGAGTCTCTGGCCCCTCCCAGTTAGGAGGAGTGATGAGCTCTACAGCAGAGTCTCTGGCCCCTCCCAGTTAGGGGGAGTCTCTGGCCCCTCCCAGTTAGGGGGAGTGATGAGCTCTACAGCAGAGTCTCTGGCCCCTCCCAGTTAGGGGGAGTGATGAGCTCTACAGCAGAGTCTCTGTCCCCTCCCAGTTAGGAGGAGTGATGAGCTCTACAGCAGAGTCTCTGGCCCCTCCCAGTTAGGGGGAGTCTCTGGCCCCTCCCAGTTAGGGGGAGTGATGAGCTCTACAGCAGAGTCTCTGTCCCCTCCCAGTTAGGGGGGGTGATGAGCTCTACAGCAGAGTCTCTGGCCCCTCCCAGTTAGGGGGAGTGATGAGCTCTACAGCAGAGTCTCTGTCCCCTCCCAGTTAGGGGGAGTGATGAGCTCTACAGCAGAGTCTCTGGCCCCTCCCAGTTAGGGGGAGTGATGAGCTCTACAGCAGAGTCTCACAACAAACTGTTTTCTGCCCCCCCCCAAAATATAGAATTTGTAGATAATTGGCTCTCTTTCTGGGACTCACCCACAAACAGGACCAAGCCTGACCTGTTGAGGAGTGACGGACTCCGTCCTAGCTGGAGGGGTGCTCTCATCTTATCAACATAGACAGGGCTCTAACTCCTCTAGCTCTACAATGAGATAGCCAGCCTGCCATCTGGCTAACAGTCCGTGCCTGGCTGGAGGGGTGCTCTCATCTTATCAACATAGACAGGGCTCTAACTCCTCTAGCTCTACAATGAGATAGCCAGCCTGCCATCTGGCTAACAGTCCGTGTCAGTTAGTTCCTCAGTTAGGTGGTTAAACTTAACCCTAAAACAGTTGTCACCACAACAGCAGTATGGGTCTGAAGAGGCCCTTTGAGCTGTGATAACAGCAGTATGTTACTACAACACCTTGCCTGCCAATGGAGAGGGTCCCTACCTCAGCCCCCTGCCCTAGCCCCCTGCCCCAGCCCCCTGCCCCAGCCACCTGCCCCAGCTTGACAGACATGTTGGGAGTGACAGGGTCAAAGTGACAGACATGTTGGGAGTTTTTTTACACCTTTATTTAACTAGGCAAGTCAGTTAAGAACACATTCTTATTTTCAATGACGGCCTACGAACGGTGGGTTAACTACCTTCAGATTTTTACCTTGTCAGCTCAGGGATTTAATATTGCAACCTTTCGGTTAACTAGTCCAACGCTCTAACCACCTGCCTCACGAGGAGCCCGCCTGTTACGCGAATGCAGCAAGAAGCCAAGGTAAGTTGCTAGCTAGCATTAAACTTAACTTATAAAAAACAATCAATCAATCATAATCACTAGTTATAACTACACCTGGTTGATGATATTACTAGTTTATCTAGCGTGTCCTGCGTTGCATATAATCGTTGCGGTGCGTATTCGCGGAAAAAGGACTGTCGTTGCTCCAATGTGTACCTAACCATAAACATCTATGCCTTTCTTAAAATCAATACACAAGTATATATTTTAAAACCTGCATATTTAGCTAAAAGAAATCTATGATTTGATAGAGCAGTCTGACTGAGCGGTGGTAGGCAGCAGCAGGCTCGTAAGCATTCATTCAAACAGCACTTTCCTGCGTTTTGCCAGCAGCTCTTCGTTGTGCTTCAAGCATTGCGCTGTTTATGACTTCAAGCCTATCAACTCCCGAGATTAGGCTGGTGTAACCGATGTGAAATGGCTAGCTAGTTACCGCGCGCTAATAGCGTTTCAAACGTCACTCGCTCTGAGACTTGGAGTAGTTGTTCCCCTTGCTCTGCATGAATAACGCTGCTTCGAGGGTGGCTGTTGTCGATGTGTTGCTGGTTCGAGCCCAGGGAGCGAGGAGAGGGACGGAAGCTATACTGTTACACTGGCAATACTAAAGTGCCTATAAGAACATCCAATAGTCAAAGGTATGTGAAATACAAAAGGTATAGAGAGAAATAGTCCTATAATAACTACAACCTAAAACCTCTTACCTGGGAATATTGAAGACTCATGTTAAAAGGAACCACCAGCTTTCACATGTTCTCATGTTCTGAGCAAGGAACTGAAACGTTAGCTTTCTTACATGGCACATATTGCACTTTTACTTTCTTCTCCAACACTTTTTTTTGCATTATTTAAACCAAATTGAACATGTTTCATTATTTATTTGAGGCTACATTGATTTTATTGATGAATATATTAAGTTAAAATAATCGTTCATCCAGTATTGTTGTAATTGTCATTATTACCAATAAATTTAAATACATATTTTTTTTAAATGGCCGATTAATCGGTATCGGCTTTTTTGGTCCTCCAATAATTGCTATCGGTATCGGCGTTGAAAAATCACAATCGGTCGACCTCTAGTAGAGATGATATTCTGAGTGACCGAGCACCACTATGTATCCTCAGATGACCTCTAGTAGAGATGATATTCTGAGTGACCGAGCACCACTATGTATCCTCAGATGACCTCTAGTAGAGATGATATTCTGAGTGACCGAGCACCACTATGTATCCTCAGATGACCTCTAGTAGAGATGATATTCTGAGTGACCGAGCACCACTATGTATCCTCAGATGACCTCTAGTAGAGATGATATTCTGAGTGACCGAGCACCACTATGTATCCTCAGATGACCTCTAGTAGAGATGATATTCTGAGTGACCGAGCACCACTATGTATCCTCAGATGACCTCTAGTAGAGATGATATTCTGAGTGACCGAGCACCACTATGTATCCTCAGATGACCTCTAGTAGAGATGATATTCTGAGTGACCGAGCACCACTATGTATCCTCAGATGACCTCTAGTAGAGATGATATTCTGAGTGACCGAGCACCACTATGTATCCTCAGATGACCTCTAGTAGAGATGATATTCTGAGTGACCGAGCACCACTATGTATCCTCAGATGACCTCTAGTAGAGATGATATTCTGAGTGACCGAGCACCACTATGTATCCTCAGATGACCTCTAGTAGAGATGATATTCTGAGTGACCGAGCACCACTATGTATCCTCAGATGACCTCTAGTAGAGATGATATTCTGAGTGACCGAGCACCACTATGTATCCTCAGATGACCTCTAGTAGAGATGATATTCTGAGTGACCGAGCACCACTATGTATCCTCAGATGACCTCTAGTAGAGATGATATTCTGAGTGACCGAGCACCACTATGTATCCTCAGATGACCTCTAGTAGAGATGATATTCTGAGTGACCGAGCACCACTATGTATCCTCAGATGACCTCTAGTAGAGATGATATTCTGAGTGACCGAGCACCACTATGTATCCTCAGATGACCTCTAGTAGAGATGATATTCTGAGTGACCGAGCACCACTATGTATCCTCAGATGACCTCTAGTAGAGATGATATTCTGAGTGACCGAGCACCACTATGTATCCTCAGATGACCTCTAGTAGAGATGATATTCTGAGTGACCGAGCACCACTATGTATCCTCAGATGACCTCTAGTAGAGATGATATTCTGAGTGACCGAGCACCACTATGTATCCTCAGATGACCTCTAGTAGAGATGATATTCTGAGTGACCGAGCACCACTATGTATCCTCAGATGACCTCTAGTAGAGATGATATTCTGAGTGACCGAGCACCACTATGTATCCTCAGATGACCTCTAGTAGAGATGATATTCTGAGTGACCGAGCACCACTATGTATCCTCAGATGACCTCTAGTAGAGATGATATTCTGAGTGACCGAGCACCACTATGTATCCTCAGATGACCTCTAGTAGAGATGATATTCTGAGTGACCGAGCACCACTATGTATCCTCAGATGACCTCTAGTAGAGATGATATTCTGAGTGACCGAGCACCACTATGTATCCTCAGATGACCTCTAGTAGAGATGATATTCTGAGTGACCGAGCACCACTATGTATCCTCAGATGACCTCTAGTAGAGATGATATTCTGAGTGACCGAGCACCACTATGTATCCTCAGATGACCTCTTTCCTCTTCTCTCCTAGATGCTCCAGATGTCCCCACGCTGCTCAGTCACTTCTTTAGAAAACCCAGCCATACAACAATCTTCAGATTCTTTCTCTGTCCTCCCCCTTTCTCTGTCCTCCCCCTCTCCTCTCTCTGTCCTCCCCCTCTCCTCTCTCTGTCCTCCACCTCTCCGTCCTCCCCCTCTCCTAATTGAAAGGCTGTTATGTGTGTCATCACTACCTTACAACAGCCCAGAGGAGCCAGTTCATGACATGAGTCACCAGCAGTCTCTCTCTCTCTCACTCAGAAACAAACAGGAATAGACAGGAAATCAAGATGGCCGATTTGAGCTAGTCAATGCCATGGAACCTGCTCAGAACCAATCCTAAGACTAACATGGTCAAAAAAATTGTAGACCTCCACAAGTCTGGTTCATCCTTGGGAGCAATTTCCAAACACCTGAAGGTACCACGTTCATCTGTACAAACAATAGTACGCAAGTATAAACACCATGGGACCACGCAGCCGTCATACCACTCAGGAAGGAGACACATTCTGTCTATTAGAGATGAATGTACTTTGGTGCGAAAAGTGCAAATCAATCCCAGAACAACAGCAAAGGACCTTGTGATGACGCTGGAGGAAACAGGTACAAAAGTATCTATATCCACAGTAAAACGAGTCCTATATCGACATAACCTGAAAGGCTGCACAGCAAGGAAGAAGCCACTGCTCCAAAACCGCCATAAAAAAAGCCAGACTACGGTTTGCAACTGCACATGGGGACAAAGATTGTACTTTTTGGAGAAATGTCCTCTGATCTGATGAAACAAAAATGGTATTGTTTGGCCATAATGACCATCAGTATGTTTGGAAGAAAAAGGGGGAAGCTTGCAAGCCGAAGAACACCATCCCAACCGCGAAGCACGGGGGTGGCAGCATCATGTTGTGGGGGTGCTTTGCTGCAGGAGGGACTGGTGCACTTCACAAAATAGATGGCATCATGAGGAAGGAAAATTATATGGATATATTGAAGCAACATCTCAAGACATCAGTCAGGAAGTTAAAGCTTGGTCGCAAATGGGTCTTCCAAATGGACAATGACCCCAAGCATACTGCCAAAGTTGTAGGCAAAATGGCATAAGGACAACAAAGTGAAGGTATTGGAGTGGCCATCACAAAGCCCTGACCTCAATTCTATAGAAAATGTGTGAGCAGAACTGAAAAAGCTTGTGCGAGCAAGGAGGCCTACAAACCTGACTCAGTTACACCAGCTCTGTCAGGAGGAATGGGCCAAAATTCACCCAACTTATAGTGGAACGCTTTTGGAAGGCTACCAGAAACAATTGACCCAAGTTAAACAATTTAAAGGCAATGCTACCAAATACTAATTGAGTGTATGTAAACTTCTGACCCCCTGGGAATGTGATGAAAGAAATAAAAGCTGAAATAAATCATTCTCTCTACTATTATTCTGACATTTCACATTCTTAAAATAAAGTGGTGATCCTAACTGACCTAAGACAGGGAATTTTAACTAGGATTAAATATCCGGAACTGTGAAAAACTGAGGTTAAATGTATTTGGCTAAGGTGTATAAATTAATTTGCATTCTTCTCATTACTCTTTAGGCTACTATATATATAGTCAGTATCAGAAGAGTGCCATCCTCCTGCATCTCATATCTGCCTGTAGTTACTGAACTCTGCCTGCTGGACCCACGAGGTAAACTGTCATTTCCAGGAATGCAGTGTCAGGCACTCCACCCCTCCAGTCACCTGTCTGCCACCTGTCTGCCACCTGACTGTCACCTGTCTGTCACCTGACTGTCACCTGACTGTCACCTGTCTGTCACCTGTCTGCAACCTGACTGTCACCTGACTGCCACCTGTCTGCCACCTGTCTGCCACCTGACTGTCACCTGTCTGCCACCTGACTGTCACCTGTCTGTCACCTGACTGTCACCTGTCCATAACCTGACTGTCACCTGTCCATAACCTGTAATACATTACATAGTGTGGAAGGGACTTTATCACCCACTGGAGACTTGAAGACAGAACCTCACCCAGAGAGCTGTCAGTGTGTTAAACACAGAACCTCACCCAGAGAGCTGTACATGTCAGTGTGTTAAACACAGAACCTCACCCAGAGAGCTGTACATGTCAGTGTGTTAAACACAGAACCTCACCCAGAGAGCTGTACATGTCAGTGTGTTAAACACAGAACCTCACCCAGAGAGCTGTACATGTCAGTGTGTTAAACACAGAACCTCACCCAGAGAGCTGTCAGTGTGTTAAACACAGAACCTCACCCAGAGAGCTGTACATGTCAGTGTGTTAAACACAGAACCTCACCCAGAGAGCTGTACATGTCAGTGTGTTAAACACAGAACCTCACCCAGAGAGCTGTACATGTCAGTGTGTTAAACACAGAACCTCACCCAGAGAGCTGTCAGTGTGTTAAACACAGAACCTCACCCAGAGAGCTGTCAGTGTGTTAAACACAGAACCTCACCCAGAGAGCTGTGCATGTCAGTGTGTTAAACACAGAACCTCACCCAGAGAGCTGTACATGTCAGTGTGTTAAACACAGAACCTCACCCAGACAGCATGTCAGTGTGACAGACAGAACCTCACCCAGAGAGCTGTACATGTCAGTGTGTTAAACACAGAACCTCACCCAGAGAGCTGTACATGTCAGTGTGTTAAACACAGAACCTCACCCAGAGAGCTGTACATGTCAGTGTGTTAAACACAGAACCTCACCCAGAGAGCTGTCAGTGTGTTAAACACAGAACCTCACCCAGAGAGCTGTCAGTGTGTTAGACACAGAACCTCACCCAGAGAGCTGTACATGTCAGTGTGTTAAACACAGAACCTCACCCAGAGAGCTGTACATGTCAGTGTGTTAAACACAGAACCTCACCCAGAGAGCTGTCAGTGTGTTAAACACAGAACCTCACCCAGAGAGCTGTACATGTCAGTGTGTTAAACACAGAACCTCACCCAGAGAGCATGTCAGTGTGTTAAACACAGAACCTCACCCAGAGAGCTGTACATGTCAGTGTGTTAAACACAGAACCTCACCCAGAGAGCTGTACATGTCAGTGTGTTAAACACAGAACCTCACCCAGACAGCTGTACATGTCAGTGTGTTAAACACAGAACCTCACCCAGAGAGCTGTACATGTCAGTGTGTTAAACACAGAACCTCACCCAGAGAGCATGTCAGTGTGTTAAACACAGAACCTCACCCAGAGAGCTGTACATGTCAGTGTGTTAAACACAGAACCTCACCCAGAGAGCTGTCAGTGTGTTAAACACAGAACCTCACCCAGAGAGCTGTCAGTGTGTTAAACACAGAACCTCACCCAGAGAGCTGTCAGTGTGTTAAACACAGAACCTCACCCAGAGAGCTGTACATGTCAGTGTGTTAAACACAGAACCTCACCCAGACAGCTGTACATGTCAGTGTGTTAAACACAGAACCTCACCCAGAGAGCTGTACATGTCAGTGTGTTAAACACAGAACCTCACCCAGACAGCTGTACATGTCAGTGTGTTAAACACAGAACCTCACCCAGAGAGCTGTACATGTCAGTGTGTTAAACACAGAACCTCACCCAGACAGCTGTACATGTCAGTGTGTTAAACACAGAACCTCACCCAGAGAGCTGTGCATGTCAGTGTGTTAAACACAGAACCTCACCCAGACAGCTGTACATGTCAGTGTGTTAAACACAGAACCTCACCCAGAGAGCTGTACATGTCAGTGTGTTAAACACAGAACCTCACCCAGAGAGCTGTCAGTGTGTTAAACACAGAACCTCACCCAGAGAGCTGTCAGTGTGTTAAACACAGAACCTCACCCAGAGAGCTGTACATGTCAGTGTGTTAAACACAGAACCTCACCCAGAGAGCTGTACATGTCAGTGTGTTAAACACAGAACCTCACCCAGAGAGCTGTCAGTGTGTTAAACACAGAACCTCACCCAGAGAGCTGTCAGTGTGTTAGACACAGAACCTCACCCAGAGAGCTGTACATGTCAGTGTGTTAAACACAGAACCTCACCCAGAGAGCTGTACATGTCAGTGTGTTAAACACAGAACCTCACCCAGAGAGCTGTCAGTGTGTTAAACACAGAACCTCACCCAGAGAGCTGTACATGTCAGTGTGTTAAACACAGAACCTCACCCAGAGAGCATGTCAGTGTGTTAAACACAGAACCTCACCCAGAGAGCTGTACATGTCAGTGTGTTAAACACAGAACCTCACCCAGAGAGCTGTACATGTCAGTGTGTTAAACACAGAACCTCACCCAGACAGCTGTACATGTCAGTGTGTTAAACACAGAACCTCACCCAGAGAGCTGTACATGTCAGTGTGTTAAACACAGAACCTCACCCAGAGAGCATGTCAGTGTGTTAAACACAGAACCTCACCCAGAGAGCTGTACATGTCAGTGTGTTAAACACAGAACCTCACCCAGAGAGCTGTCAGTGTGTTAAACACAGAACCTCACCCAGAGAGCTGTCAGTGTGTTAAACACAGAACCTCACCCAGAGAGCTGTCAGTGTGTTAAACACAGAACCTCACCCAGAGAGCTGTACATGTCAGTGTGTTAAACACAGAACCTCACCCAGACAGCTGTACATGTCAGTGTGTTAAACACAGAACCTCACCCAGAGAGCTGTACATGTCAGTGTGTTAAACACAGAACCTCACCCAGACAGCTGTACATGTCAGTGTGTTAAACACAGAACCTCACCCAGAGAGCTGTACATGTCAGTGTGTTAAACACAGAACCTCACCCAGACAGCTGTACATGTCAGTGTGTTAAACACAGAACCTCACCCAGAGAGCTGTGCATGTCAGTGTGTTAAACACAGAACCTCACCCAGACAGCTGTACATGTCAGTGTGTTAAACACAGAACCTCACCCAGAGAGCTGTACATGTCAGTGTGTTAAACACAGAACCTCACCCAGAGAGCTGTCAGTGTGTTAAACACAGAACCTCACCCAGAGAGCTGTCAGTGTGTTAAACACAGAACCTCACCCAGAGAGCTGTACATGTCAGTGTGTTAAACACAGAACCTCACCCAGACAGCTGTACATGTCAGTGTGTTAAACACAGAACCTCACCCAGACAGCTGTACATGTCAGTGTGTTAAACACAGAACCTCACCCAGACAGCTGTACATGACAGTGTGTTAAACACAGAACCTCACCCAGAGAGCTGTACATGACAGTGTGTTAAACACAGAACCTCACCCAGAGAGCTGTACATGACAGTGTGTTAAACACAGAACCTCACCCAGAGAGCTGTGCATGTCAGTGTGTTAAACACAGAACCTCACCCAGAGAGCTCTACATGTCAGTGTGTTAAACACAGAACCTCACCCAGAGAGCTCTACATGTCAGTGTGTTAAACACAGAACCTCACCCAGAGAGCATGTCAGTGTGTTAAACACAGAACCTCACCCAGAGAGCTGTGCATGTCAGTGTGTTAAACACAGAACCTCACCCAGAGAGCTGTACATGTCAGTGTGTTAAACACAGAACCTCACCCAGAGAGCTGTACATGTCAGTGTGTTAAACACAGAACCTCACCCAGAGAGCTGTACATGTCAGTGTGTTAAACACAGAACCTCACCCAGAGAGCTGTGCATGTCAGTGTGTTAAACACAGAACCTCACCCAGAGAGCTGTACATGTCAGTGTGTTAAACACAGAACCTCACCCAGAGAGCTGTGCATGTCAGTGTGTTAAACAAATCCTTTGAGCAAAATCCTAGAAATGCCATTTGTAGTTCTGGTAAGACAGCTGAAGTTGTACTCTACATAACTGATGTGTTAGGTAAAGTGTAGACATACCGTCTTTATAAAGCACATCAGTATGATATTTACAGCACAACGTGTTTTGTTACAGCTGAGCTGACTGAAGACCCGTCCGGCATCCGTAGTGATGGTTTCCACGGTAACATGTTTTTACAACTAAGTTGCAAGCTACCGTCCTAAGGCATTGTGAAACGAGTGTCTTATGAAACTCATTCCAGACACTGGCTCTTACTATGTTCACATAAGGTATTTGAAAAGAGAACTATCAGCTAGCTCGCTGGGTGATAGGATAGCGGCTATGTTATCTGTCTGCCGTCAGCTTGGTCACAAGGTCAGCGCAGGATTCAGACTACAACTGAATTATCTGACCATCTAGACGGGAGAAGTCCTCAACTTCAAAACGTTGTTCTCTCCATAGCAAAGCTATCTTAGTTTACCTCTCTGTACCCACTACTGGCCTTGTGTTATTGAATGAAATTGACACACCCGAGAAACAACCAGGTCAAAGATCCCCCCTCCAACGCAGATCTAATTAGTCTTCAGTCACGGCCCTGCGTGGATTAATGACCGAGACAAAATACCAGGCCAAAATCAGGAAGTGCACTTCTCTTTTAGCAATTTACACAGAAAATTTGACAAAAACACATTTAGTTGAATAACGGTGTAGATGCTGAATTTGTTGACAGAATGATGGCAACAACAACAAACCGTCATTCTGTTACCGAACTGCATCTACACTGTTCTTCAAGCAGGTTAAATATGTTGTGTGGAAATTATAGTCCTTGTGCATATAGTTACGATGTTAAACTTTGAAATCAATGGATTTTGTTATAAAAAATCTTGAGTGTGAGCGTCATTCCATAACAGTGGAATCAGCCGTATGCTTTCTAAAACGGTCGTACGTCATTCATTACCGTATTAGTCTGCTTACTGCAATGTATGCGTTTTTTTTGTCGTCATTAGAGACTAGTTTCAGTAATGAAATGACATTAATTGACTATGTACTATAAATAAAGCTCCACTCCGTGGACTGTTTCCTTCTGGAACGTTCTTTGATGATATACAGTGGAGATCAGAGGACACATCAGGCTTCTATAGCGGGGATGCATAGACATTGTTCAATTATTTGCCGCTGAAAACGGAGCTCTTCGCTTTGCATTGGGGGAAAAAACAGTGCATTTGTGCTTCATGTAGACTAATTAGCTTTTTGCTGTCACTGGAGAATCTGGAGCCATGTTCACTAGGAGAACAAGAAGACCCATCACCAATGATGTGGAATGAACACACACATCCTCTCCAGATGTGCCTACCTGACTGCTGTCGCATTAACATCCGACAGGCAATAGAAACACGCACGCACACGCACACACACACACACACACACACACACACACACAGGCAGGCACACTCGCGAATAAAACACGTCACCACCACCCAAATCCCGTTTTACCTCCTTTCTGTCCTGTAAACACTCCAGGACAGCTAAATTGTTGCTCCATGTGTGTTTGGGACAAAGCCGGGTCAAGTCGTCCCTGCAGGACTGCTCTTCGGCCAGCTTCCACCCGGTAGCCCTCCGAGGCTGCGTCATGGCCGCGACAGCAGGAACAACTGGGACGTTATTGACTGGACCGGGCGCTCCAATAATATTAACGGGAGCCGGAGGGTTTACTGGCTGATTACCCAGTCCGTTTCCATTGCCGCTAGGTGCTTTCAATCCTTGAAGGGTACACAGACAGAATGACACTGACATCAACAGTAAGAGTAGGTGAACACGTCCGCTCGCCGCCATCTTCGGGGAAATTGTAGCAGAGTATAGCGGCAGCGGAACGTCTGCGTGTGCGCTCAACGTTGGCTGGCCCATAGATATACGCTAACGGTATCTAGATCCGTAATATTCCCTAACAAAAATATTCTGACGACAAAATAAGACAACATAACATGCAGGAATGTCTATTTACTATATGGAAGTGTATGGTTTAGGATACAGCAATATTTCTTTGTGACATTAGCACAAGCCCTATCATATCTGTGTCTGCGCCGATCTACTATAGTGGATTGTGCTCTCTGTCTGTAATCTACCCCCTCCCATCTCTAGAATGTACCTAGATATACACTGAGCGGACAGAATATTAGGAACACCTCTTTTCATGATATAGTAGACTGGCCAGGTGAAAGCTAGGATCCCTTATTGATGTCACCTGTTAAATCCACTTCAATCAATTTAGATGAAGTGAAAGAGACCGGTTAAATAACGATTTTTAAGCCTTGAGACAATTGAAACATGTATTGTGTATGTGTGTCATTCAGAGGGTGAATGGGCCAGACAAAATATTTAAGTGCTTTTGAACGGGGTATTGTAGTTGGTGCCAGGAGCACCGGTTTGAATGTGTCAAGAACTGCAATGCTGCTGGGTTTTTCACACTCAACAGTTTCCCGTGTGTATCAAGAATGGTCCAACCAAAGGACATCCAGCCAACTTGACACAACTGTGGGGAAGCATTGGAGTCAACATGGGCCAGCATCCCTGTGGAACGCGTTCAACACCTTGTAGTCCATGCCCCGGTTAATGGAAGCTGTTCTGACAGCTAAGGGGGGGGGGGGGGGGGGTGCAACTCAATAGTAGGAAGGTGTTCCTAATGTTTTGGACACTGTGTAACCATCGTCTTGCTCTATCAAGGCCAGATGAACATCTTATGAATAGACACATGGATCTGAAGGCTATGCTGGATTTAATAATGAAGGGTATTTTGTCACCATATTCAGTGTCTCGACCCTATTCTTCTGAAGTTATTTGCAAATAAATTCTCCTTATGAATATATCAAATACTGTGCTATTGAAACCAACGCTATCAATTTGCATACAAATGAACAAAAATCTCTCTCTTTGAAGTCCAACCATGAAATAATATTGACATATGATAAAGTGAATTATTTCAGGTAGTCTAGACTAGTAGCCTTGTGTACCTCTGTGTGAACACTGTGCTCCAGGGGGAACTGAGGAGACAGGAGAGAACACTGTGCTCCAGGGGGAACTGAGGAGACAGGAGAGAACACTGTGCTCCAGGGGTGAACTGAGGAGACAGGAGAGAACACTGTGCTCCAGGGTGAACTGAGGAGACAGGAGAGAACACTGTGCTCCAGGGGGAACTGAGGAGACAGGAGAGAACACTGTGCTCCAGGGGGAACTGAGGAGACAGGAGAGAACACTGTGCTCCAGGGGTGAACTGAGGAGACAGGAGAGAACACTGTGCTCCAGGGGGAACTGAGGAGACAGGAGAGAACACTGTGCTCCAGGGGTGAACTGAGGAGACAGGAGAGAACACTGTGCTCCAGGGGGAACTGAGGAGACAGGAGAGAACACTGTGCTCCAGGGGTGAACTGAGGAGACAGGAGAGAACACTGTGCTCCAGGGGTGAACTGAGGAGACAGGAGAGAACACTGTGCTCCAGGGGGAACTAAGGAGACAGGAGAGAACACTGTGCTCCAGGGGTGAACTGAGGAGACAGGAGAGAACACTGTGCTCCAGGGGTGAACTGAGGAGACAGGAGAGAACACTGTGCTCCAGGGGGAACTGAGGAGACAGGAGAGAACACTGTGCTCCAGGGGTGAACTGAGGAGACAGGAGAGAACACTGTGCTCCAGGGTGAACTGAGGAGACAGGAGAGAACACTGTGCTCCAGGGGGAACTGAGGAGACAGGAGAGAACACTGTGCTCCAGGGGGAACTGAGGAGACAGGAGAGAACACTGTGCTCCAGGGGTGAACTGAGGAGACAGGAGAGAACACTGTGCTCCAGGGGGAACTGAGGAGACAGGAGAGAACACTGTGCTCCAGGGGTGAACTGAGGAGACAGGAGAGAACACTGTGCTCCAGGGGGAACTGAGGAGACAGGAGAGAACACTGTGCTCCAGGGGTGAACTGAGGAGACAGGAGAGAACACTGTGCTCCAGGGGGAACTGAGGAGACAGGAGAGAACACTGTGCTCCAGGGGTGAACTGAGGAGACAGGAGAGAACACTGTGCTCCAGGGGTGAACTGAGGAGACAGGAGAGAACACTGTGCTCCAGGGGGAACTGAGGAGACAGGAGAGAACACTGTGCTCCAGGGGTGAACTGAGGAGACAGGAGAGAACACTGTGCTCCAGGGGTGAACTGAGGAGACAGGAGAGAACACTGTGCTCCAGGGGGAACTGAGGAGACAGGAGAGAACACTGTGCTCCAGGGGTGAACTGAGGAGACAGGAGAGAACACTGTGCTCCAGGGTGAACTGAGGAGACAGGAGAGAACACTGTGCTCCAGGGGGAACTGAGGAGACAGGAGAGAACACTGTGCTCCAGGGTGAACTGAGGAGACAGGAGAGAACACTGTGCTCCAGGGTGAACTGAGGAGACAGGAGAGAACACTGTGCTCCAGGGGTGAACTGAGGAGACAGGAGAGAACACTGTGCTCCAGGGGTGAACTGAGGAGACAGGAGAGAACACTGTGTTCCAGGGTGAACTGAGGAGACAGGAGAGAACACTGTGCTCCAGGGTGAACTGAGGAGACAGGAGAGAACACTGTGCTCCAGGGTGAACTGAGGAGACAGGAGAGAACACTGTGCTCCAGGGGTGAACTGAGGAGACAGGAGAGAACACTGTGCTCCAGGGGTGAACTGAGGAGACAGGAGAGGACACTGTGCTCCAGGGGTGAACTGAGGAGACAGGAGAGGACACTGTGCTCCAGGGGTGAACTGAGGAGACAGGAGAGAACACTGTGCTCCAGGGGTGAACTGAGGAGACAGGAGAGAACACTGTGCTCCAGGGGTGAACTGAGGAGACAGGAGAGGACACTGTGCTCCAGGGGTGAACTGAGGAGACAGGAGAGAACACTGTGCTCCAGGGGTGAACTGAGGAGACAGGAGAGAACACTGTGTTCCAGGGGTGAACTGAGGAGACAGGAGAGGACACTGTGCTCCAGGGGTGAACTGAGGAGACAGGAGAGAACACTGTGTTCCAGGGTGAACTGAGGAGACAGGAGAGAACACTGTGCTCCAGGGTGAACTGAGGAGACAGGAGAGAACACTGTGCTCCAGGGTGAACTGAGGAGACAGGAGAGAACACTGTGCTCCAGGGGTGAACTGAGGAGACAGGAGAGAACACTGTGCTCCAGGGTGAACTGAGGAGACAGGAGAGAACACTGTGCTCCAGGGTGAACTGAGGAGACAGGAGAGAACACTGTGCTCCAGGGGGAACTGAGGAGACAGGAGAGAACACTGTGCTCCAGGGGGAACTGAGGAGACAGGAGAGAACACTGTGCTCCAGGGGGAACTGAGGAGACAGGAGAGAACACTGTGCTCCAGGGTGAACTGAGGAGACAGGAGAGAACACTGTGCTCCAGGGGTGAACTGAGGAGACAGGGGAGAACACTGTGCTCCAGGGTGAACTGAGGAGACGGGAGAGAACACTGTGCTCCAGGGTGAACTGAGGAGACAGGAGAGAACACTGTGCTCCAGGGTGAACTGAGGAGACAGGAGAGAACACTGTGCTCCAGGGTGAACTGAGGAGACGAGAGAGAACACTGTGCTCCAGGGTGAACTGAGGAGACGGGAGAGAACACTGTGCTCCAGGGTGAACTGAGGAGACAGGAGAGAACACTGTGCTCCAGGGTGAACTGAGGAGACAGGAGAGAACACTGTGCTCCAGGGTGAACTGAGGAGACAGGAGAGAACACTGTGCTCCAGGGTGAACTAAGGAGACAGGAGAGAACACTGTGCTCCAGGGGTGAACTGAGGAGACAGGAGAGAACACTGTGATCCAGGGTGAACTGAGGAGACAGGAGAGAACACTGTGCTACAGGGGGAACTGAGGAGACAGGAGAGAACACTGTGCTCCAGGGGGAACTGAGGAGACAGGAGAGAACACTGTGCTCCAGGGGGAACTGAGGAGACAGGAGAGAACACTGTGCTCCAGGGGGAACTGAGGAGACAGGAGAGAACACTGTGCTCCAGGGGTGAACTGAGGAGACAGGAGAGAACACTGTGCTCCAGGGGTGAACTGAGGAGACAGGAGAGAACACTGTGCTCCAGGGGGAACTGAGGAGACAGGAGAGAACACTGTGCTCCAGGGGTGAACTGAGGAGACAGGAGAGAACACTGTGCTCCAGGGTGAACTGAGGAGACAGGAGAGAACACTGTGCTCCAGGGGGAACTGAGGAGACAGGAGAGAACACTGTGCTCCAGGGTGAACTGAGGAGACAGGAGAGAACACTGTGCTCCAGGGTGAACTGAGGAGACAGGAGAGAACACTGTGCTCCAGGGGTGAACTGAGGAGACAGGAGAGAACACTGTGCTCCAGGGGTGAACTGAGGAGACAGGAGAGAACACTGTGTTCCAGGGTGAACTGAGGAGACAGGAGAGAACACTGTGCTCCAGGGTGAACTGAGGAGACAGGAGAGAACACTGTGCTCCAGGGTGAACTGAGGAGACAGGAGAGAACACTGTGCTCCAGGGGTGAACTGAGGAGACAGGAGAGAACACTGTGCTCCAGGGGTGAACTGAGGAGACAGGAGAGGACACTGTGCTCCAGGGGTGAACTGAGGAGACAGGAGAGGACACTGTGCTCCAGGGGTGAACTGAGGAGACAGGAGAGAACACTGTGCTCCAGGGGTGAACTGAGGAGACAGGAGAGAACACTGTGCTCCAGGGGTGAACTGAGGAGACAGGAGAGGACACTGTGCTCCAGGGGTGAACTGAGGAGACAGGAGAGAACACTGTGCTCCAGGGGTGAACTGAGGAGACAGGAGAGAACACTGTGTTCCAGGGGTGAACTGAGGAGACAGGAGAGGACACTGTGCTCCAGGGGTGAACTGAGGAGACAGGAGAGAACACTGTGTTCCAGGGTGAACTGAGGAGACAGGAGAGAACACTGTGCTCCAGGGTGAACTGAGGAGACAGGAGAGAACACTGTGCTCCAGGGTGAACTGAGGAGACAGGAGAGAACACTGTGCTCCAGGGGTGAACTGAGGAGACAGGAGAGAACACTGTGCTCCAGGGTGAACTGAGGAGACAGGAGAGAACACTGTGCTCCAGGGTGAACTGAGGAGACAGGAGAGAACACTGTGCTCCAGGGGGAACTGAGGAGACAGGAGAGAACACTGTGCTCCAGGGGGAACTGAGGAGACAGGAGAGAACACTGTGCTCCAGGGGGAACTGAGGAGACAGGAGAGAACACTGTGCTCCAGGGGTGAACTGAGGAGACAGGAGAGAACACTGTGCTCCAGGGGGAACTGAGGAGACAGGAGAGAACACTGTGCTCCAGGGGTGAACTGAGGAGACAGGAGAGAACACTGTGCTCCAGGGGTGAACTGAGGAGACAGGAGAGAACACTGTGCTCCAGGGGGAACTGAGGAGACAGGAGAGAACACTGTGCTCCAGGGGTGAACTGAGGAGACAGGAGAGAACACTGTGCTCCAGGGTGAACTGAGGAGACAGGAGAGAACACTGTGCTCCAGGGGGAACTGAGGAGACAGGAGAGAACACTGTGCTCCAGGGGGAACTGAGGAGACAGGAGAGAACACTGTGCTCCAGGGGTGAACTGAGGAGACAGGAGAGAACACTGTGCTCCAGGGGGAACTGAGGAGACAGGAGAGAACACTGTGCTCCAGGGGTGAACTGAGGAGACAGGAGAGAACACTGTGCTCCAGGGGGAACTGAGGAGACAGGAGAGAACACTGTGCTCCAGGGGTGAACTGAGGAGACAGGAGAGAACACTGTGCTCCAGGGGGAACTGAGGAGACAGGAGAGAACACTGTGCTCCAGGGGTGAACTGAGGAGACAGGAGAGAACACTGTGCTCCAGGGGTGAACTGAGGAGACAGGAGAGAACACTGTGCTCCAGGGGGAACTGAGGAGACAGGAGAGAACACTGTGCTCCAGGGGTGAACTGAGGAGACAGGAGAGAACACTGTGCTCCAGGGGTGAACTGAGGAGACAGGAGAGAACACTGTGCTCCAGGGGGAACTGAGGAGACAGGAGAGAACACTGTGCTCCAGGGGTGAACTGAGGAGACAGGAGAGAACACTGTGCTCCAGGGTGAACTGAGGAGACAGGAGAGAACACTGTGCTCCAGGGGGAACTGAGGAGACAGGAGAGAACACTGTGCTCCAGGGTGAACTGAGGAGACAGGAGAGAACACTGTGCTCCAGGGTGAACTGAGGAGACAGGAGAGAACACTGTGCTCCAGGGGTGAACTGAGGAGACAGGAGAGAACACTGTGCTCCAGGGGTGAACTGAGGAGACAGGAGAGAACACTGTGTTCCAGGGTGAACTGAGGAGACAGGAGAGAACACTGTGCTCCAGGGTGAACTGAGGAGACAGGAGAGAACACTGTGCTCCAGGGTGAACTGAGGAGACAGGAGAGAACACTGTGCTCCAGGGTGAACTGAGGAGACAGGAGAGAACACTGTGCTCCAGGGGTGAACTGAGGAGACAGGAGAGAACACTGTGCTCCAGGGGTGAACTGAGGAGACAGGAGAGGACACTGTGCTCCAGGGGTGAACTGAGGAGACAGGAGAGGACACTGTGCTCCAGGGGTGAACTGAGGAGACAGGAGAGAACACTGTGCTCCAGGGGTGAACTGAGGAGACAGGAGAGAACACTGTGCTCCAGGGGTGAACTGAGGAGACAGGAGAGGACACTGTGCTCCAGGGGTGAACTGAGGAGACAGGAGAGAACACTGTGCTCCAGGGGTGAACTGAGGAGACAGGAGAGAACACTGTGTTCCAGGGGTGAACTGAGGAGACAGGAGAGGACACTGTGCTCCAGGGGTGAACTGAGGAGACAGGAGAGAACACTGTGTTCCAGGGTGAACTGAGGAGACAGGAGAGAACACTGTGCTCCAGGGTGAACTGAGGAGACAGGAGAGAACACTGTGCTCCAGGGTGAACTGAGGAGACAGGAGAGAACACTGTGCTCCAGGGGTGAACTGAGGAGACAGGAGAGAACACTGTGCTCCAGGGTGAACTGAGGAGACAGGAGAGAACACTGTGCTCCAGGGTGAACTGAGGAGACAGGAGAGAACACTTTGCTCCAGGGGGAACTGAGGAGACAGGAGAGAACACTGTGCTCCAGGGGGAACTGAGGAGACAGGAGAGAACACTGTGCTCCAGGGGGAACTGAGGAGACAGGAGAGAACACTGTGCTCCAGGGTGAACTGAGGAGACAGGAGAGAACACTGTGCTCCAGGGGTGAACTGAGGAGACAGGGGAGAACACTGTGCTCCAGGGTGAACTGAGGAGACGGGAGAGAACACTGTGCTCCAGGGTGAACTGAGGAGACAGGAGAGAACACTGTGCTCCAGGGTGAACTGAGGAGACAGGAGAGAACACTGTGCTCCAGGGTGAACTGAGGAGACGAGAGAGAACACTGTGCTCCAGGGTGAACTGAGGAGACGGGAGAGAACACTGTGCTCCAGGGTGAACTGAGGAGACAGGAGAGAACACTGTGCTCCAGGGTGAACTGAGGAGACAGGAGAGAACACTGTGCTCCAGGGTGAACTGAGGAGACAGGAGAGAACACTGTGCTCCAGGGTGAACTGAGGAGACAGGAGAGAACACTGTGCTCCAGGGGGAACTGAGGAGACAGGAGAGAACACTGTGCTCCAGGGGGAACTGAGGAGACAGGAGAGAGCACTGTGCTCCAGGGTGAACTGAGGAGACAGGAGAGAACACTGTGCTCCAGGGTGAACTAAGGAGACAACACTGTCTGACCTTTGAGAGAGGCTGCAGACAGGATGTCTCTGGTTCAACCACTTTAATGTTTCTGTCTGTCTGGACCCAGGAACTACTGTATGACTGAGTCTGGGATTGCATCCAAAATGACACCCTATTCTCTAAATAGTGCACTACGTTTGAACAGAGTAGTGCACTATAAAGGGAATAGGGTGCCATTTGGGACTCCATCTGGAAATATAAGAAGGGCTTCACCGCCTGTCAATCACATTCTACTTTATTTTTCTCTAAAGTGTATTGAGGCTTAAATGCACTTTTTTTTGTTGTTAAAATGCACTTTAAATAAATTGTGATTTGATTTGTTTCATTGCGGTTCTTTGAGCCCTGACGGAGGGAGAGGGTGGGTGACAGCCTGGGGCTGGCTGAGGTGGAGTCAGACACATGGCAGAGAGAGGGGGTACTTCTGAAATTGCACCCTATTCCCTAATATAGTGCACTACTTTTGACCAGAACCCTATGGCTCCCTATTCCCTATATAGTGCACTACTTTAGACCAGAGCCCTATGGCACCCTATTCCCTATATAGTGCACTTCTTTAGACCAGAGCCCTATGGCTCCCTATTCCCTATATAGTGCACTACTTTTTGACCAGAGTCCTATGAACAGGTAGTCAGACACAGAGCAGAGATAGAAACTCCCAGCTCTAAACCCCAGCTCTAAACTCTAGCTCTAAGCCTCAGCTCTAAACCTCAGCTCTAAATTCCAGCTCTAAACTCTAGCTCTAAACCCCAGCTCTAAACCCCAGCTCTAAATTCCAGCTCTAAACTCTAGCTCTAAACCCCAGCTCTAAACTCTAGCTCTAAACCCCAGCTCTAAACCCCAGCTCTAAACCTCAGCTCTAAACCTCAGCTCTAAACTCTAGCTCTAAACCTCAGCTCTAAACCCCAGCTCTAAACCTCAGCTCTAAACCTCAGCTCTAAACCTCAGCTCTAAACCCCAGCTCTAAATCCCAGCTCTAAGCTCTAGCTCTAAACCTCAGCTCTAAACTCTAGCTCTAAAGTTGAGCTCTAAACTCTAGCTCTAAACTCTAGCTCTTAACTCTAGCTCTAAACCTCAGCTCTAAACCCCAGCTCTAAACTCTAGCTCTAAACCTCAGCTCTAAACTCTAGCTCTAAACCCCAGCTCTAAACCCCAGCTCTAAACTCTAGCTCTAAACCCCAGCTCTAAACCTCAGCTCTAAACTCTAGCTCTAAACCTCAGCTCTAAACTTGAGCTCTAAACTCTAGCTCTAAACCTCAGCTCTAAACCCCAGCTCTAAACCTCAGCTCTAAACCTCAGCTCTAAACCCCAGCTCTAAACCCCAGCTCTAAACTCTAGCTCTAAACCTCAGCTCTAAACCTCAGCTCTAAACCCCAGCTCTAAACCCCAGCTCTAAACCCCAGCTCTAAACCTCAGCTCTAAACCTCAGCTCTAAACCCCAGCTCTAAACCCCAGCTCTAAACTCTAGCTCTAAACCTCAGCTCTAAACCTCATCACCTCATCTGAGGCAGGAGAGTTTCCAATAACAGGTAGCTCTTTATGAGATTAGCAGCATTCACAGGAGGAGACACACCTGCAGGTAGACTGGTCTGGGGACAAGATACCTTACACACCTGCAGGTAGACTGGTCTGGGGACAAGATACCTTACACACACAGGCATGCAGAGGCTTAGACTAGGACTTTACATGTGGCGTTGAATGTACACTGTAAATGTTATTAAGTAACTGGTTCCGCAGGCTTTTTGATGTGTTTAATGGAACTGGTCTCACACGTTCATTCAACTAGAAATTATTATTTGGGCATTATAACACAATAAAAAGGTTTTGGAACTTTACTGAACAAAAATATAAACGCAACAATTTAAAAGATTTTGCTCAATTGAAATAAATACATTTGGCTCTAATCAATGGATTTCACATGACTGGGCAGGGGTGCAGACATGTATGGGCCTGGGAGGCCATAGGCCCACTCACTAGGAAGCCAGGCCCAGCCAATCAGAATGATTTTTTCCCCCACGGATAGGAATCCTCCTCGGCTCCTGATCACGTTGTTTAATCAGCATCTTGATACGCCACACCTGTCAAGTGGATGGAATATCTTGACAAAGAATAAAATGCTCACTAACAGGGATATAAACACATTTGTGTACAACATTTGAAAGAAATAAGCTTTTTGTACGTATGAAAGATTTCTGGGATCGATTTATTTCAGGTCATGAAACATTGTTCAGTGTAGTTACTCACACCACGCTCCTGGGATTTGAACTCACAGCCTTTTGGTTCACGGTATTCTTCCTCTTCCAGCTGAGTCAGAGACAGAAATTAAAACGCTGAAAAACAGCACACCTGAGTTGCAAAATGCTGTGTTTAAATTGTTCAACATGGTACTAACTTCTGGCTGCTTTCCTGATGTCTGGAAACAGGGGGGCTCATCTCCCCTGTCCATAAAAGTGGAGACAAATCACCCCAATAATTACAGGGGAATTTGGGAAAGGTTTTCTGTAGCATTTTGAATTCAAGATTCCAAATCTTTCTTCAAGATTTAAAAAAAATAATTAAGTAAATGTCAAATGTACATCGTACCAGCTCCTTGCTGGCCTCCAAAGAAAATCAAGCCTTATGCCGGTAATAAAAACCTATTCTCAGCTTGAGCTTCCTTATCAAGTTCTCTACATGCACAGTGAAGCTCAGCTTATCATCCACCCACACACCCAAATATTTATACACTTTAACTTGCTCTACAGTCCAGTCAACGTAGCAATGACATGATGAGTAACATGCCTGGCATTTGAGAAGACCATGCATTTTGTTTTACCCAAATTTAGAACCAGCTTTAAATCATACAGATTCTGTTGTATGATGTTAAACGCTCTTTGGGCATTTTCAAAAGCTAAAGATAAACTACTACCGCTTGAATAAAGAACAGTATCTGTATAAAAATGAACATCGGCTGTTTCAATAAGATCCCCAATGTTGTTGATATACAAAATGAACAACAGTGGGGCCAAAATAGAACCTTGTGGAACACCTGAGCACACCTCTATGGACACACATTGCGTACGATTTGATAGGTTATTTATAAACCATTCTAGAGCATGACCAGTAATTCCACAATATTTTAACCTTTGCACTAACACAGCATGGTCCACTGTGTCAAATGCCTTCGACAAATCAATAAAGACAGACACACAATGTAACACCTTGTCAAGAGCACAGTGGATGTCATTTAAAACCTTCAATGTTGCTGAAACAGTGCTGTGGCCAGACCTAAAACCTGATTGCATTCCATTTAAGATGTTGTTTTCTTGGAAGTAGGCCTTTAGCTGCCTTCTAACTAAGGACTAAGGACAATTTTGATATAAAATATCTGTGATCAAAACAATCCTGAAGTGTTGATTAGTCCTAAGCACAGTTGCGTCCTGTTTGAGTTTTGGCCTATCGGAAGGGAGGAGCAAAATAGAGTTGTGGTCAGATTTGCCAAAAGGAGGGCGGGGGAGTGCCTTGTAAGCATTCCAGAAGTTTGAATAACAGTGATCAAGTGTTTTAGCTGCGCAAGTACTACAGTCAATATGTTGATAGAACTTCAGCAGCCTAATCCCATATTTGCTTTGTTAAAATCCCCAGCTACAATAAATGCAGCCTCAGGATATGTGGTTTCCAGTTTATATAGAGTCAAATTAAGTTATTTTAGGGTCTCTGGAATCAGTTTAATTGCTTTGGTGAGAGCGAACAAAGGATCTGCTTCGGTGTCGTATTCCTGGTGGTAATGCTGGTAGTTCTGGTGAGTTACCGCCGCTCTGATATCCAATAGTTCTTCCCGGTTGTATGTAATGACACAAAGCATTTCCTGAGCTAATAATGTAAAAAATAATACATAAAAAAACAAAATACTGCAAAGTTTCCTAAGAGCTAGTCGCGAGGCCACCCTCTCCGTCGGCGCCATCTCTACTGATTGTGCCAACCACCTCCATACTTCTGTAAGTTTGTATGACGTTCAGACGAGGCCCTTGACACTTGTGGGGGTCATAGAGCAAAACTACAATACCCCCTTTCCGCCCCCTGCAGGTTATGGAGTTCTGCTGTGTCGCCCCCTGCAGGTTATGGAGTTCTGCTCTGTCGCCCCCTGCAGGTTATGGAGTTCTGCTCTGTCGCCCTCTGCAGGTTATGGAGTTCTGCTGTGACGTCCCCTGCAGGTTATGGAGTTCTGCTCTGTCGCCCCTGCAGGTTATGGAGTTCTGCTCTGTCGCCCCCTGCAGGTTATGGAGTTCTGCTCTGTCGCCCCCTGCAGGTTATGGAGTTCTGCTCTGTCGCCCCCTGCAGGTTATGGAGTTCTGCTGTGACGCCCCCTGCAGGTTATGGAGTTCTGCTGTGTCGCCCCCTGCAGGTTATGGAGTTCTGCTGTGTCGCCCCCTGCAGGTTATGGAGTTCTGCTCTGTCGCCCCCTGCAGGTTATGGAGTTCTGCTCTGTCGGCCCCTGCAGGTTATGGAGTTCTGCTCTGTCGGCCCCTGCAGGTTATGGAGTTCTGCTCTGTCGCCCCCTGCAGGTTATGGAGTTCTGCTCTGTCGCCCCCTGCAGGTTATGGAGTTCTGCTCTGTCGCCCCCTGCAGGTTATGGAGTTCTGCTGTGTCGCCCCCTGCAGGTTATGGAGTTCTGCTGTGTCGCCCCCTGCAGGTTATGGAGTTCTGCTCTGTCGGCCCCTGCAGGTTATGGAGTTCTGCTGTGTCGCCCCCTGCAGGTTATGGAGTTCTGCTCTGTCGCCCCCTGCAGGTTATGGAGTTCTGCTCTGTCGCCCCCTGCAGGTTATGGAGTTCTGCTGTGTCGCCCCCTGCAGGTTATGGAGTTCTGCTGTGTCGCCCCCTGCAGGTTATGGAGTTCTGCTCTGTCGCCCCCTGCAGGTTATGGAGTTCTGCTCTGTCGGCCCCTGCAGGTTATGGAGTTCTGCTGTGTCGCCCCCTGCAGGTTATGGAGTTCTGCTCTGTCGCCCCCTGCAGGTTATGGAGTTCTGCTCTGTCGGCCCCTGCAGGTTATGGAGTTCTGCTGTGTCGCCCCCTGCAGGTTATGGAGTTCTGCTCTGTCGCCCCCTGCAGGTTATGGAGTTCTGCTCTGTCGCCCCCTGCAGGTTATGGAGTTCTGCTGTGTCGCCCCCTGCAGGTTATGGAGTTCTGCTGTGTCGGCCCCTGCAGGTTATGGAGTTCTGCTGTGTCGCCCCCTGCAGGTTATGGAGTTCTGCTCTGTCGGCCCCTGCAGGTTATGGAGTTCTGCTGTGTCGGCCCCTGCAGGTTATGGAGTTCTGCTGTGTCGCCCCCTGCAGGTTATGGAGTTCTGCTGTGTCGCCCCCTGCAGGTTATGGAGTTCTGCTGTGTCGCCCCCTGCAGGTTATGGAGTTCTGCTGTGTCGCCCCCTGCAGGTTATGGAGTTCTGCTGTGACGCCCCCTGCAGGTTATGGAGTTCTGCTCTGTCGCCCCCTGCAGGTTATGGAGTTCTGCTCTGTCGGCCCCTGCAGGTTATGGAGTTTGTTGGCATCCATGAGACCACAGCTTCATGAAGTGTGACACTGACATCCGTAAGGACCTGTACACCATCAATGTCCTGTCTGGTGGTACCACCATGTACCCTGGTCTCAGTGACCACATACGGAGGACCTGTACACCATCAATGTCCTGTCTGGTGGTACCACCATGTACCCTGGTCTCAGTGACCACATACTGAGGACCTGTGGGCCAACAATGTCCTATCTGGTGGTACCACCATGTACCCTGGTATCGGTGACCACATACTGAGGACCTGTGGGCCAACAATGTCCTATCTGGTGGTACCACCATGTACCCTGGTATCGGTGACCACATACTGAGGACCTGTGGGCCAACAATGTCCTGTCTGGTGGTACCACCATGTTCCCTGGTATCGGTGACCACATACTGAGGACCTGTGGGCCAACAATGTCCTGTCTGGTGGTACCACCATGTACCCTGGTATCGGTGACCACATACTGAGGACCTGTGGGCCAACAATGTCCTGTCTGGTGGACCACCATGTACCCTGGTATCGGTGACCACATACTGAGGACCTGTGGGCCAACAATGTCCTGTCTGGTGGTACCACCATGTACCCTGGTATCGGTGACCACATACTGAGGACCTGTGGGCCAACAATGTCCTGTCTGGTGGTACCACCATGTACCCTGGTATCGGTGACCACATACGGAGGACCTGTACACCAACAATGTCCTATCTGGTGGTACCACCATGTACCCTAGTATCGGTGACCACATACTGAGGACCTGTACGCCAACAATGTCCTGTCTGGTGGTACCACCATGTTCCCTGGTATCGGTGACCACATACTGAGGACCTGTACGCCAACAATGTCCTATCTGGTGGTACCACCATGTACCCTGGTATCGGTGACCACATATGGAGGACCTGTACGCCAACAATGTCCTGTCTGGTGGTACCACCATGTTCCCTGGTATCGGTGACCACATACTGAGGACCTGTACGCCAACAATGTCCTGTCTGGTGGTACCACCATGTACCCTGGTATCGGTGACCACATACTGAGGACCTGTGGGCCAACAATGTCCTATCTGGTGGTACCACCATGTACCCTGGTATCGGTGACCACATACTGAGGACCTGTGGGCCAACAATGTCCTATCTGGTGGTACCACCATGTACCCTGGTATCGGTGACCACATACTGAGGACCTGTGGGCCAACAATGTCCTGTCTGGTGGTACCACCATGTACCCTGGTATCGGTGACCACATACGGAGGACCTGTACGCCAACAATGTCCTGTCTGGTGGTACCACCATGTTCCCTGGTATCGGTGACCACATACGGAGGACCTGTATGCCAACAATGTCCTATCTGGTGGTACCACCATGTACCGTGGTATTGGTGACCACATACGGAGGACCTGTACGCCAACAATGTCCTGTCTGGTGGTACCACCATGTTCCCTGGTATCGGTGACCACAGGCAGAAAGAGATCGCAGCACCATGAAGATCAAGGTAAATGGCTGAGAACAGGCCTACAACACACACGTTACTGTCATCATAATACTTTAAATCACCTGTAGGATTATAGCCACTGTGTGGTCACCGATACCAGGAAACATGGTGTTTTAGCTCATAGATTCATTCATTCATTGGCAAGGACATTCTGGAATTGAAGCCTTGACCACTGGCGATTTTTCTCTTGGATCCTTGGAGCGCTTTCTTATAACAAAAATACAACATTCACAACTGCTGCATGAAAAAAGCCAACTGTAAAGGGACGTTGACCAAAACGTATTTCCAGACATATGTAACCCCATACGTTAAAGTTAAAGGGTTTACCTCTCATCTCCAGCAGTGAGTCTTCAGGCCAAATCAAACCAAACGTGAATGAGCGTGTACAAACTGGAATTACAATGCACGGTAGTGAATGACAGACAACAGACTGGCCGCGAGCGTCACAGCAGTCAACAGCTTTAAATTAGAAAGCAATTCTATATTTCTGGAGTCTACGCAAAGCAATGCTGGTAAAAGGAGCGGATAAATTGCCGGAAAATAGACTGTTTGTGCTTTGTTAGGTTTGGAATTGTGACATGTATAGTTAAAAAGTGTCTATTTAGAGTTGCTAAGATTAACTGTCAGTGACAACAATACATATTTGAAAACAATGACATTATTTCTATCTTTGTTGATTTCGGGCTCAGGCATAAAGCCTAGACAGGCGGCTGGGAAACTCAAGGATCTCCGATCAAGAGAGAATACTGTTACGGGGCTCCCGAGTGGTGCCGTGGTCTAAGGCACTGCAAAACTCAGGGTTTTACTTGCCATACCAGAGGTAGAGGGGCATACCATTGTTGCCAGTATTCAGATTTTTATCGATGAGGATCAAGCCGGCCTCCTTATAAGGACAAACATCCTTGTTGTTGGATGTAACGGTCAAGGCCTTAATCGGGAGAGATCCAACTTTCTTGAACCAGACCATCACTGGCTGACCGCTTGTTCCATCATTGAGGTTAACATTCACCACGGTGAAACCAGCATTCTGAAGCCTGGAATCCTGTGCATGGTTGATGGATGCATCCATCCCGGTGATCCCGCTGTCCATTGAGGTGGATTGACGGTACCAGAGGAAGATGGGGTTTCCTCCAGAACCTCTATTGAGATCTTCATCCATCCGGATGTAGCCCTCTTTGAAAAGGTTCATGTGTTGTTGAACTGAGGTGGTGGCAGCAACGTCACAGATGTAGGTCTCACTCTTTCTCTTCAACCAGAGGGTGATGAAATCTCCTGGGTTACCGCGGTTCAGATTGCAAGGTAGTCTTTCCCAGCCGAGCTTGAATTGAGAGGCCTCTTCCTTCTCATTAGTGGTGAGGAAGAGATCTTCAATGGGAATGTCGTACTTAGGGCTTGCACCACTATGGTACCACAGCTGGATGACGTCTCCGTGTGTTCCAGAGTTGAGGTTTGCTGGGAGCTCAGTGAACCCTGCTTTTTTCAGGTCCTCTTTCATTTTATCAGTGAATGAAAACTGGACTCTGGTGATGGGTTCACCACTGCCATTTCTGAACCAGATGTAAACTTTAGTGGTGGATGAATTGCCTTGGTTGAGGTTGACATTTGTCTTTTGATAGCCTTGGCCATGAAGCTCTTTCTCCTTTTCAGGGCTAGTGGAGATTGCAATTTCTGTGATGTATTTAGAAGCCATTTTGTGTCGTTGGAGACAAGTGTCTGTAAAGTGAGAATACAGAGTGACATTGGTCAACACATCATATGAAGCATGAAATGACACACTAAATACACCAAAGACCAGGACATCTGATAAGTATAACATATGAAGGAATCAGCGACCAGCTTTACTAAGTATTTTCTACAGGTGTCCTAAAGGGGAAACATGGCTTGATAAAATTATGACTTCAAGGATGCACAAAAACACCCTAAACAGATACTAAAACAGACATTTGGTCTCGTCTGAGTCAAATGATTCATTATAAACATATATAACTGAATTGGTTAACTGAAAAAACAACACTAAAAGACATTATCACACATCAGGAGTGGTAACACTGCCCCCTAGAGGACTTCATTAGTCATGAATTTGTTTTCGTCTTACATCAATTCTGATCCACATTGAAGACTCTGATTCTTTGATCATCTGAATCAGGTGTTATGGTGTTAGTGGAACAAGTGAAACCCATGTATCCCACCAACACCCTTTATAGTAACACAGACATACTCATATACACATCAGAACCCTTCATTGGAAGTCATTTCTTTACCTGCGATGTTGAGTTCTTCCTCTGTTCTGGAGTGTCTTCTCTGGGAGAATGTGTCTTCTCTGGGAGAATGTGTCTTCTCTGGGAGAAAGTGTCTTCTCTGGTAGAATGTGTCTTCTCTGGGAGAATGTGTCTTCTCTGGTAGAATGTGTCTTCTCTGGGAGAATGTGTCTTCTCTGGGAGAAAGTGTCTTCTCTGGGAGAAAGTGTCTTCTCTGGGAGAATGTGTCTTCTCTGGGAGAATGTGTCTTCTCTGGGAGAAAGTGTCTTCTCTGGGAGAAAGTGTCTTCTCTGGGAGAAAGTGTCTTCTCTGGGAGAATGTGTCTTCTCTGGGAGAATGTGTCTTCTCTGGGAGAATGTGTCTTCTCTGGGAGAAAGTGTCTTCTCTGGGAGAAAGTGTCACATCGAAGAGCTGAGTGTCTCTTTTATACATTTTCTCCAGTTAAGTTGGCAAAAAATTCACCTATCAGAGTTCTACAGAATACATATTCCTAGGAACTGTATCTCTCCTCCATTCAGAGTACTACACAATACATATTCCTAGGAACTGTATCTCTCCTCCATTCAGAGTTCTAAACAATACTTATTCCTAGGAACTGTATCTCTCCTCCATTCACCTATCAGAGTTCTACAGAACAGATATTCCTAGGAACCTTCTATTTCCTCCTCCTCAGATTACACCCCTCCTCTAGTCATATCTCAACCTGTCTATCCATTACCCAGTTCATGTCTCCTTTTGACCCTGACCTTAAAGTTGGAATCCATAGAGGTGAAACTGCCACGTCAGTTTGCGATATTAAAACACAGACGTTAATTCAAACAACAAAGAACAAAAATTATTATCGGACATCGTTCCACATGATTACCTGAACAATAGAACAGCAGAGTATGTACTATGATTTAGTATTTGTTATTTATATATACATATTGTTTTAGAGGGTAGATCATATTTAATATTGCAGATAGATAGTGGCTTCTATCAGTGTAATTGTCTGCATCATTTCCAATCCCTCATATATATATTTTTATTATATTTTCTTTATGTATTATTTTGCCCCTGACGGAATCTAAAACAAAAATCTAGAAAATCACATTGTATGATTTTTAAGTAATTAATTTGCATTTTATTGCATGACATAAGTATTTGATACATCAGAAAAGCAGAACTTAAAATTTGGTACAGAAACCTTTGTTTGCAATTACAGAGATCATACGTTTCCTGTAGTTCTTGACCAGGTTTGCACACACTGCAGCAGGGATTTACCAAAATAAGTGATCTAATGACTCTACCTCCTCACAGCAAAATCTGCAGAGCTGGGATGGTTGTATCCCCCATATATATAACATTCTATTGGTTGAGAGAATGTTGTATAATAATTACAAATGAAACACTCTAAGTTTTGAATCAGGGGTCATTTTATGTATCAGTTCATAAATCATGTTCCAAGGAATTGATACAATGGAAATCTCTTCCCAACAATTTTGCAACCTGGTATATTTTCTTTATCACCATTTTCTTTAAACAATTTTGTTTCTTAATCCTTAGCCTAAAAGGTTTGGGGCCCTGCGGAAATCTAATTAACATAATAAAATAATACAATCTGTCTGTTTAGAGATATTGGGTTGGATGTGTCTCAATCCACCACATCAGCCGATGTCGCAATTCCGCATCTTTAGTGAAAAGTGTCAGAGCTGGAGTGTTGTTTGTCAGACCATGAGACATCCTGAAAATCTGTCTTCTCATGAAAATGTCTGTCGCGTCCGAACGGTTCGGTCTACAAACTAATACGACCTACAAACTAATACCACCTACTAACTAATACGACCTACAAACTAATACGATCAACAAACTAATTCGGTCTACAAACTAATACGACCTACAAACTAATACGACCTACAAACTAATTCGACCTACAAACTAATACGACCTACAAACTAATACGATCAACAAACTAATTCGACCTACAAAGTAATACGACCTACAAACTAATATGACCTACAAACTAATACGACCAACAAACTAATACGATCAACAAACTAATACGATCAACAAACTAATACGACCAACAAACTAATATGACCTACAAACTAATACGATCAACAAACTAATTCGACCTACAAACTAATACGACCTACAAACTAATACGATCAACAAACTAATACGATCAACAAACTAATACGACCTTGTTAGGAATTTTGTTAATAAATAGTTAAAACAAATTCTAGCTTTTGATAAAAATATAACAAATTGAACTCTGCATGCCTGGTGAAAAGAGATTTGTGTTGTGGGTTATAAAGTAAGCAGAAAGGGTCATTAAACTCTGGTTGAACTGACCCAACTTAGCCCTGAGATGTTTAGATAAGGCTGCGGGTCACTTTTTAGGTCTTTCATTATCTTGAGTTGTCTGCTCAAGTGGTAATCAATTATAGTGAGCCTTCAGGATAAATGATTATATGGTGTTTTCATGTGAGTGCCCTGTGAGGTTAGAATGAACTTTTGAACCTGTTTTCTATTTGATTAGGACAATGAGACGCATTCTGTAACCTATGACGTCATATATTGTATATAAGTCTGTGTTTATGATCAAATGGGAGCTTGCTCCGAGAATAAACACTATTATCTCATTTTAATATGACTGTATCCTGTCTATTTTATGTTAATAAGTATCTTACAAATTCTTATAAATAGACAGATTGAATTTAATTAATGAGTATATTGTAGGAATCATTTAATTCCACTAACAATTGGTCCTTCGAGTGGATTTCCAAACTTTGCCTCTGTCATCCGAAGATATTAGCCGAAAACCGTGCACGGGCGGGTCAAGACCCGTTATTTAAAGTCCTGGCCTCTGAATTGAGGTTAAACAACAGGCCGGTATTTATATATCTGAGGTAGACAGAGACGGTAACGGAATCAAACCGGCATTGCTTTTCCCAGTCTGCAAGACGAAGGTAAATAGTCTTTATTCTCGAATGTGGGGGGTATGATGGGGGGTATTTCAAACAGATTGTGGGTTACTTGTATGACCAAGATACAAGATGGATGGATGAAAAGGTCCGAAAAGACCTTGGTAGGTGCATTACCGTAAATAAAATAATGAACTTAATGATCCGGGCCTTGCTAGCTGTGAGGGTTATTAAGGGTGGGATATAGTAAGTGTTGTTAGGACGGTCGTTTTGTACAAATAGGACAGCCATTAATTCAAAAGACATAGCTAAATGAAGTTTTAACCTAAAACAGGTGAGGATAAATTCGGTTTGGTGAGAAGGCAGGGTAATCCTAGGCGAACGGAATAACTGAACTTATTAATACTGAAAGATAGTAATATCCAAAAGAGTGGGAGGGAAACTTAATATAGCGAAGTGAGATTGGATAAATACAACCAGAGTTTGACCAGGGAAGTAAGTCCCCTGGCTAATAACTGATAGTTAAAAGTGAGATCTAATGTCCGATCGATAACAACGTTATAGATAAAGTTTCCAGGGAAGAGAAACATATATATTCATACACATAGATTATTACTAGGTAATGGTAAAACGCACATAACATAGAAATATATACACCTCTATTGTGAGAGCGGTAGGAAGTAGTAACAGACACATAGAGAAATAAATAAATAAATAGAAAGACATAGATAGTGATAAATACCATAACTACTAGTAACGGCAAGGATTTATCAAACATGGGTAGTAAATCCTCCAAGGAGGTCCCGATATTAACGGGAGACCAGCGTTTTATGGAACTGAAAGATAAAAGGAATTTAGAATTCTGTCAAAAATGGTGTAAGCGTTATGAATTTGATGGAAGGCTAAATGTTGAGAAACTAGAATTGCTTATCAAACAGATACATGAGGAGTGTGGTGAGGATGAGAAGAAGCAGAATAAACAGGGGTTGTACACAGCTAGAGTCTGGCTTTCGGAAGCTAGGAAAAGAGTAGAGGGTGATAACAGGAAGAAATCTAAAGAGGGCCAAAATACGCTGCACTCCGCTCCCACAGATGAAAAAGTTAGCCGAATGGGCGGGGGTGGGAGTCAAATACTATGTCCTTCTCTAGTAGACCAGATATACAGAGGTAATCCTGTTGATGAGATAGTAGTGGTGAGAATACGGCTGCAGGAGATAACGGTAAAACCACCACCCAAAATTGTGGAGTCTGCTGAAGCCGAAGGAGGAATAGTCGGTGTAGAGAAAGAAAATAAGTCGAGAAAAGTGGGAAATGTGAGTCAAAAGAATAATAGAAAATGTTTTAATTGTAATAAAACTGGACATTTCGCCCGGGAGTGTAACACTCCCTGCAAACATTGTGACAGGATTGGACACAATCACCGAGATTGTAAATTAACTAAGGGAAAGGTAAGGCGCGACTATCGGGAGAATAAGAGAGAGTCGAGAAACAACGAAAGCGAGAAAAATGGGAATTCTCACTGAGGAAAGGCTTGAGCTTTTAAATTAGGATATTTTGTTGACTCGGAATTGGAATTACGAATACAGATACATGTAAAGTGGGCTTAAATGCGAATAAGTTTTTGTTATCTACATAGCTTTGGTGGATCAGTGGTAGAATTCTCGCCTGGAACGCGAGAGTCTTGGGTTCGGTTCCCGGTTAATGCTTTTGCTAAATTCAGAGTTTTTGATTGTAATTAAACTAATTATATGGGTTGTCCAGAAAAATACGGTCGCTAGTGTTTGTATAAGATATAAATTGAACTATTTTAATGGATTGTTTAGGTTAAATTGAGTGACTGATTTATCAAAACAAATAAAATAACGAAACGAATTTCGATGCAAGACGATGTCTTTTGCCTAAATTATATGTTTGAATAATGTATTGGGAATATAGTCGTAATTAAAATGCTGAATCAAGGAAGAGATAGTTACAAAATTCTAATGAATTCTAAAATAATAATGAAGAGAGACTTAATTGTATGATGATAACACAAAAATGCGTCGTTACGTTGAATACACATTTACGTTACTCAAATTAATTTGAAAGTAGTTTAGGGACGAACTCCCACTCTTTTCTGTACTTCTGGAAGTACAATTTGGATTGGGAGATGTTGATTGATGTTGTAAGTTCTATACAAGTTCCAACATTTGTGATAAGTTGGGTTTGGTTTAACGAACCCGTAAAACTGCTGCTACAATCAGTCAAGTATGATTGTGCAATTCGTTGAAAGTCGCTGTGGCATGGAGACAGGATGAGCGCATGTTGATGACATCACTCACAATGCACTTTTGTCGCCACGGCAATGATGTTGTGACTGGGGTGTGGCAGAGAAAAGTGTTTGTGACATTTAGAAGGGAAATACGTCCATTATGTTTTTGAGTCACTTTTCAGAAGTTGATAAACATTTCCAGATACATTTTTAAAAGTAGCTGTAAATCGTCAGGGTAGTTAGGAAAGATGCTAAAAACTAGCAACAGATTCGCTAGGTAGGCATCATTGATTTATGGTGTTTATTGGACTATATTCACCTGTGTGAAGGGAGATCTGAATGTCTGAATCGTAAAACATAGTAATAATGGATTCTGATGGTTATTGATTATAAACATTGTATTCTGGTGTGTTTAAGTAGGATTCCTTTTTCCGGGACGGATGGAAGTTATCTAAAATATGTAAGTTGAAGGAGCCATGGGAAAATACGTTTACATTTTTATTAAATACCTGGGATTAAATTACTGATTTCTTACCCTGAGAAATGTACGACATTTGTGACAGAGGAAAAAAGTAATACGGTTAGATAATAAATATCAAGTTAATTGCATATAAGGCTAGCATGTTCACTTAAGTAGGCATATACATGGACGTTGTTTAAAACTTATGATTAATGATTTGAGGTAAATTGGAAATTATAATTAGGTTTGGTTAATAGTTCACCTTTGGGTTTCTGAATCGATGTAGCACAGTGAATGCTAGTTAGGCGCTTTGTGTTTTTCCTGGGAGAGTGCGAGTTTTATTGTCTTCTTGAATGTTTAAAGGGACTATTATCTTGGGGAGAGATGGAGTTTGAGATTGAGGTCATAAACGACCAAATTGGAAAGGGCCTGAAAGGTTTTTGTTTTTTCATTAAGGTTTGCAAATATACACACATAAAACATTTGTTAGGACTATTTGTTTTAGTGCAAAAGAATTTTAAAGGGGCATGCTCACATATGGAGTTTTTATCTTCTCAGTTTTAATTACACAAGTGAATTTTTTGATTTTAAGGATAAAGGGTTCTTTAAAATGTCTAGGAACATGACTATACAGGGGTGGTATAACCTTTGACCTTTATCATGGCTGTCTCTTGAAGTCTGATCAGCTTCAGGGGAGGGCCATGTAGATAATGCATTTGTGGTTATTTGGGATACTAGTTTTGAGGTAAATTAATTGACTATTATTGATTTGGTATTACAACAGGAAAAATCTCCTTTGTCATCAATAATAAATTAGGGAAGATATGATACATTGAGGTTTGGACAGGAGATATTTTAAGCCAATAGGGCAGGAAAATACGTAAGCATTAAAATTATTTATGAGAAGAAATAAGTTTTAGTTCTTAGGAGTGGTAATTTACTGTGGATAAGGTTTCCACACTGTAAAACATATATTAATTATTTATGAGACTGAGTTTAAGGTTAGCCAATGTTATTATTGTGTAAAAAACAGTGGACGCCTGGGGGAGAGAGCTTATTAGTAAAGAATGGATTTGATATGGTTACAATTTGTTTTGGCCATTAGAAGATTTTTATTTAAATAGTATTAAAATTGACAGGGGGTATATGGCATATGAGGTGATTTGGGATTATTGATAGGATGGGTTTAGTTTTGATTAAGGTTATGTAAGGGCTTTAGAGATTGACACTATAAGACATGTTGTTTTTTTTAAATCCAGGATTTTAGATAAAGCCAAAGCAGTGAGACACTTAGTTAATATTTGGATGGAACACATAGTTGTTATTGACTATTATGAGAAAAAGGCATACAGAGGGGTCTGCCATGCACTGTTGAGATCTTGAAGGTTTGAGAACAGAGTGGAGAGGGGGGACCAGGACATGAGCAAGGTAGGCTGTGAAATAAGATAGGTGAGAAAAGGGATACGGTTTAAATCAATAAATATATATATTTAAGAACATATATAGGCGGCACAGATACCTTTTTAAAGTAGATAAGTCACTTGACAGAGAATTGGAAAAGGATAGATATGATTGGACGCCCAAGGGAGAATTGGACATGCGGCGAATGAAAGGGGCGTTCCTACATGATAATGTCAGACATAAGGATAATTTACACTAATTTTACCTAAGTCATTGGTTTGGTTAGGCAAGGTTGTTACCTGGCAGAGCCAGGTAACAAGGGGGGATGGGTAAGTGTTGGTCTAGGATAGGATGTGGCCTATTGGATGATAAACTAATAAATAAAAAAATCTAGCTAAACAAGCAGATATAGAAATAGAAAGAAGTATTGTTGATTACATGAAAAGGTTGTTTGTTTAACCAAACCTGTATGTCCAAGATTTTATGCACTACAGGTGAATTACAGTTGAAGTCACTCAATCCAGTCCCTGAGGCCTGTTGAGGGGACCATACCAGGGACTCCTGGTAACAGCTAGCTGAAAGAGCTACCAGGATTCATATCACACTGCGGGAGGGTAAGACACATTGACACTGTCGAACAAGCACAGTGTCCGAGAGGAGAACTGGAATTAACAGAATTCCGGGGGCCATCTCTCGGATGAAAATTTCCTTTTCCCGTCATTTCATCCCTGTGTTTGTTCATAGAAGTGAAAGTGTGTCTGGCTTCTTGCTGATGATGTTTTCTCTGGGAGAGGGTGGGGCTTTATAGGTGGGCGGTCCATCCTGAGCTGTCTGGTTGTGGGAGCCATATTCCTGATACACCATGAACCCCAAGAAGGCCAGAGGGTAATATTGACACATAGTTAGACAATGAGGATTTGGTATTAACAAAGCATAAGAGATCACTTGATCTGGATAAACAGGAAGTGAGAGTGGGATTGTGAAGGAAGTCTCAGTGGAGTTTTATGTAGACCAAATGGGGCCTCTGACTCCTTGGAAGTTTAGGACTAAGAGCAGCCATTGTGGAAGACATCTATGCAAGTCCTTGTGTAGTTCATGGAAACAGGTTATAGCTCACATCATGAGAGAGGGATACATAAATCTACATACCCAGTATGGAAGAAGATGGAGAGTAGTGAAAGTAAGGGTTTCAGTTGACAACCTAGTGCCATTCCGAATACGAGAAGTTAGAGCAGATGATAGTCAGCCAGAATACAAGCAGAGCCTCAGACAAAGCAGATACTGACCGTAGAGTTGTCCAGAGCTAAGGCCGATGTGGATGGTTCAGATGAAAGATTTTAAGGAAGTGATTGAGGTGGAAACTGTTATGGGATTCTAACCTATGGTTAGGCATGCCTCAGCAAAACCTCAGTTCATACTCATTTCCTTTCCATTTGATGGAATTGCTACAACCATGGAATGGTCTGTATGATAAAGCGGTTCAAGAGGGCAGGAAGCTGAACTATGACAGTTGCATTGATCTGTGATATGTGTCCCCAGGTGCCGATTACATCCAGATTTTCTCTTTCACAGTGACAGGATTTTATGGATAGCTACATAACACACGGATGGGAAGTAGGGGAAGTCAGTACATGCAATAGGACTGAGAATGTTACAACTGAGAAGACAATGAGGACCTGACTGGCAGATGAAAAGGTTTAGAGTGTGGAGGTATGAAGCTGTGACCTAACCTGCCTACCAATTGGAACGGTAGTTATGCACTAGTGCAGTTAGGCATGCTCTTTACCCTTACTTAGATCCAATTCAAAGCGAGGAATTAGATCTTAGCAGGATTAGAGTCAAGTATTTTCTAGTGGTCCACTCTCAATAAAAATGTGGACTAGATCAATTATACCAGAGATGTAATGAATGGCTTGGCAGAATAGAATAGAATCGAGATAGATATGTTATTGGCAGAAAAGGGTGGGGTTTGTGTGTTATTCGGGTCGATGTGCTGTACGTTTATCCCAAATAATACAGCTCCGGATGGATCAGTGACCAAGGCCTTGGTAGGTTTAACCACCCTAGCTCACGAGTTGGCAGTGAACTCAGGGGTGGATACTTCTCTGACTAATTGGTTTGACAGTATGTTTGGGAAATGGAAAAATGTCATGATTACTGTGTTATGGGCTACCTTCACCTGTGTGACTGTGTTAGTTTTGTGTGGATGTGGTTTGATTCCGTGTTTGAAAGTTCTCATTTCCAGGATTCTGGAGAAATCGATGACACAACAGATGATGAAGTATGGACCAATCATAAGCTCTGACCGGATCTTTTAATTATGTGGAACCGAGATTGGACGAGACTGTATTTGATGTTTAGAGAATTTAGATGGTTACATGTTTCAATGTATAGACTGTTTCTTGAAGATTGTAACGAAAATCCTAATAGAAGTGTTATAATTCTGATATAAGTTAGAACAGTCATTGATGTTGATGGAGTGTAAATACATATGTTGATTTGGTTTTATTCGTGTATAAACATTTAAGTTTATATATGATCTTTTGATATGTAGCTATGAATTGTTTTGTTATTTAGGGTGGATTGTTAGGAATTTTGTTAATAAATAGTTAAAACAAATTCTAGCTTTTGATAAAAATATAACAAATTGAACTCTGCATGCCTGGTGAAAAGAGATTTGTGTTGTGGGTTATAAAGTAAGCAGAAAGGGTCATTAAACTCTGGTTGAACTGACCCAACTTAGCCCTGAGATGTTTAGATAAGGCTGTGGGTCACTTTTTAGGTCTTTCATTATCTTGAGTTGTCTGCTCAAGTGGTAATCAATTATAGTGAGCCTTCAGGATAAATGATTATATGGTGTTTTCATGTGAGTGCCCTGTGAGGTTAGAATGAACTTTTGAACCTGTTTTCTATTTGATTAGGACAATGAGACGCATTCTGTAACCTATGACGTCATATATTGTATATAAGTCTGTGTTTATGATCAAATGGGAGCTTGCTCCGAGAATAAACACTATTATCTAATTTTAATATGACTGTATCCTGTCTATTTTATGTTAATAAGTATCTTACAAATTCTTATAAATAGACAGATTGAATTTAATTAATGAGTATATTGTAGGAATCATTTAATTCCACTAACAGACCTACAAACTAATATGACCTACAAACTAATACGACCAACAAACTAATACGATCAACAAACTAATACGATCAACAAACTAATACGACCAACAAACTAATATGACCTACAAACTAATACGATCAACAAACTAATACGACCAACAAACTAATACGACCAACAAACTAATATGACCTACAAACTAATACGATCAACAAACTAATACGATCAAAAAACTAATACGACCAACAAACTAATATGACCTACAAACTAATACGATCAACAAACTAATACGATCAACAAACTAATACGATCAACAAACTAATACGACCAACAAACTATTACGACCTACAAACTAATACGACCTACAAACTAATTCGACCTACAAACTAATATGACCTACAAACTAATACGACCTACAAACTAATATGACCTACAAACTAATATACCAACAAACTAATATGACCTACAAACTAATATGACCAACAAACGAATATGAACTACAAACTAATATGAACTACAAACTAATATGACCAACAAACTAATATGACCTACAAACTAATATGACCAACAAACTAATGTGAACTAATATGACCAACAAACTAATTCGACCAACAAACTAATATGACCAACAAACTAATATGACCTACAAACTAATATGACCAACAAACTACTGTGAACT